>NC_091473.1:171627560-171900060 GCF_036971445.1 Narcine bancroftii | reverse complement strand
CGATGCTATAGCCTTATCCCTCCACTCTATCCTGACTCACCTCATTTGCCAGGCTGCTGTTCATCGTTTCAGCTCAGCCTTTAATGTGATCATTCCACAGAGGTAGGTGGAGAAGCTGTCCTCATGCGAACTCAACACACCTCTCTGTAACTGGATTCTGGACTTCCTAACAGAAAGACCACAGTTGTATGGATCAGTAGTAGAACATCAAGCACCATCACACTGAGCACTGGCACATCTTAGAGCTGTGTGCTCAGCTGCTCCTGTTCATGCTACTTACCCATGACTGCAATGCCAGATCCAGCTCCAACAGAGTCAAGTTTACAGATGACACGACAGTAGTTAGCCTCATCAGCAACAATGATGAGTCATACTACAGCGAATAGGTGGAAAATCTCGTGTTAGGGAGCAATAATGACAACCTGAGTCTCAACATTGTCAAGACAAAGGAGATGATTGTGGATTTCAGGAGGACTAGGGATGACCACTCTCCACTGCATAACAATAACTCTGTACTGAAGAGAGTAGAGAGCACCATGTTCCTTGGAGTCTGTGGTGATAGAATGCTAGTGATCCTCCTGATCACTAGAGGGATTCAGAGACTATTTTGTTGCAGTTTCGGTTGGATTTAAGATGGATGCCTCCACGTGGTCTTCTGTGCACTTCAGCTGATAAAGCATAGTTGTTTTAAAAGAGCCCAAGATTCTTTATTACAATAAAAGAATCAGCATATGGTTCTAGGAGTGAGAATCAGTCAATAGTGTTACAAGATCAAACCAGCAACCACAAAGAAGGCATATTACACAGTGGTAAAGATGAACAATTACTTTATTAACAAAAATCCACCTTCAAATTTTAATTCAAGATCCCCCCTTTTATAACAATGCCCACTGGTTAGTATGAAATTTCTATAACAGTGTAAAACTAATACATTCCCCAGCCTAAATATAACATATGTAATTAAAATCTAAGTTATATTTCCAACCAGCCCACAGAAAAACTTAGACACAAAACAAACACAAAACACACAAGACTCACAAAACTTCAATCTCAACCGAAGCAAAGATCATAAACAAAATTCAGTTTGTTTGGTAAACTGAAGCCAAAAGATCTTTGAGAGAGAGAGGACAAAATTCGAAGTTGTCTTGTGTTGCTGCAGAGAGAGGAACAATGGGTTGGCCTAGATCCTTCTGGTTGCCTTCGGAATGTTCATCCCTTTTAAAATGCCCAACATTCTAAACTGTCTTCCAGACAATGACTCATGCTCTTGGGCTTCTTCCACTTCACAGCCACTCCCAGTGGTAGTTTGTCTTCCAAGTCCAGAAATTTTTAGATCATTTTCTGCACATGCCCAGTCCATCTCCCACTCTCTCAGCAGTCCACCTTCACCTTGGATCTCGAAGGCAAACTGTCAATTTCCAACACAAAACCACACAACACAGGCCAATGCACAACACAGAACTCTGTAACACCTCCTCTGCTTTAAAAAATTTGGTCCAAAAGAACAATTTTTTTAAAGATTAATGGAAGTATTACATAAATAAAATAAAATAAACACTCCATTTTTTACATTAGATTCATATCTACTGTGATTAGATTCATATCTACTCAGATTAACATCTTGACAAACAATCTGATATTATGTCATCTTACCCCCTATATGTGTGTAATAATTAAATCATACTCATGTAACATTAAGCTCCAGTTCAATAACTGTCTGTTCTTATTTTTCATTTCAGACAGAAAAACTAATGGATTATGATCAGTATATATTATTAATGGTTTTTGAGCAGTACAAATATGCACATCAAAATGTTGTAATGCTAAAACAAGTACTAATAACTCATTCTCAATGGTTGAATAATTTTGATGATGGTCGTTAAATATTTTCGAGAAGTATGAAATAGGATGTTCTACTCCATCACCACCCTTCTTCTGTAACGGTACAGCACCAACCGCTTCGTCACTGGCATCCACGGCTAATGGGAATGGCTTTTCAAAGTTAGGGGACACAAGTGCAGGCTGATGGCATAAAATGGCCTTTAACTTCAGAAATGCTTCCTGGCATGCATCTGACCAGGTAAATTTTTCTTTCTTTCCAAGTAGTTTTGTTAATGAGAGTGCAATTTCTGCAAAGTTTTTACAAAATCTATGATAGTAGCCAATCATACCTAGAAATCTCCGAAGAGCTTTCTTATTACCGGGGATAGGGAACGCAGTGATAGCCAATACTTTCGCTCCAACCAGTGCCACCTGTCCCTGTCCTACCACATAACCCAGATAAATTACAATGGCATGTCCAAACTCACTCTTGTGCAAATTCGCTGTGAGGTGTGCTTCCACTAGTCTCTGAAATAACTGGTCTAATTCAAGCATGTGTTCTTCCCATTTATCAGTACTAATTACTAAATCATCGATATAGGTTCCTGTGTGCTCTAAACCCTGAATTACTGCATTAATCATTCTCTGAAATGTGTCAGGTGCATTTTTCATCCTGAAAGGCATAACCTTATACTCATACAATCCCGAAGGTGTAACAAATGCAGAAATCTCCCTGCCTTTCTCTGTCAAAGGAATACACCAGTATCCTTTTAAGAGATCAAACTTTGTAAGAAAATTAGCCTTCCCCACCTTATCTATACTATCATCTATTCTGGGAATAGGGAACACATCAGTTTTTGTCACCATCTTTACCTTTCGATAATCTATACAAAACCTAATTGAGCCATTTGTCTTAGGCACCAGAACACAGGGTGAACTCCAATTTGAACTTAATTTTCAGATAATGTCATTTTTGAGCATATAATCCACCTCTTGATCCACAATATGCTCTTTTCCTGATTAACTCGGAAAGGACGTTGCTTAATAGGCTTGGCATCACCGACATCCACATCATGACAAACCACAGTAGTTCTTCTTGGAACATCTGGGAATATATCCTTAAATTTCATAAGTAATGTCTTCATTTCTTCCCTTTCTGACTTAGTCAAATGCATTAACTTGGTTTCTAAGTTTTGCAAAACTATGGAATTTTCCAGCCTGGGGCTTATCACTTTCTGTGCTCCATGACCTTCCACAAAACTTATCTCCTCCTTACTTTCCTCTATAACTAGCATCTTGGTTGGAATCCTAGTCTCCTCCTCAGTCATTTTCTCAAAGTAAGGTTTAAACATGTTCACGTGACAGACCTGTGTCTCTCTTCGACGATCAGGCATCTCAATGACATAGGTGACCTGGTTAATTGTTGATTTTACCTTACATGGTCCTGCAAACTGAATTCTCAAGTGTTTGACAGCATTAGAAACAAAACCAATACTTTGTCATCAGGTTTAATGTTCCTAAATTTGGCTTTTAGATCATACTGTATTTTCATTTTTCCCTGAGCAGTTTTTAAATCTTTTCTTGCCAACTCACAAGACTGATATAAACTGTTTTTAAATTTGAAAACATAATCCAACAGATTTGATTGTATATCATTATGTATCCACTGTTCCTTCATCAATAGTAATGGACCCCTGACTTCATTATCAAACACCAACTCAAATGGACTAAAGCCAAGAGACTCCCGAGTTGCCTCTCTGACACCAAACAATAACAAATGGATTCCTTCATCCCAATCCTTTTTATTTTCCACGCAATAAGCCCGCATCATATTTTTCACAGTTAAATGGAACCTTTCCAAGGCCCCTTGACTTTCAGGATGATAGGCAGACGACACAATTTGATGGGCTCCCAATTCATACACCACCTGTTGAAATATTCCAGACATAAAATGACTCCCTTGGTCCAACTGAATTTCCCTTGGTAGGCCAAACAGTGTAAAATATTTTAGCATAGCTTTCACAATCATCTTTGCTTTAATATTTCTCAGGGGAATAGCCTCTGGAAACCTTGGAGCTGTGCACATGAGTGTTAACAAATATTCATTTCCCGCTTTGGTTTTTGGCAATGGGCCAACACAATCCACTATCACTTTTGAGAAGGGCTCCCCGAAAGCATGGATGGGTTGTAAAGGTGCCACTGGTGGTCCTTGATTAGGCTTGCCCACCAGTTGACAAGTGTGACAGGTTCTACAAAAGTTCACAACATCCTTTCTTAATTTCAGCCAATAAAACTATTTCCTTATCTTTTCTACCATCTTCTTCACTCCAAGATGACCTCCCAAAGGTGTACTATGAGTCAACTTTAATATTTCATTCCTGTAAGTTTTGGGAATTACAACTTGCCTTATTACCGCCCAGTTTTCACTGGCAGGTATCACTTGTGGTCTCCACTTTCCCATCAATATTCCACCTTGAACAAAGTAACCTACTGCATAGTTTCAATTTCCTGGTTAGACAGAATCTTATCTCTTATCCCAACAAGATCAGGATCATGCCTTTGTCTGGCTATTAATTCCTCTCTTGACCACAGCAAAGCTGGATCCTTAGGTTTGTCCTCAATGCTTGCCCCCACTACAGGATCATCACAGACTTTCTCTACCTCTACCTTTTTTCTAGACATGGTTCTAGTAATGGCACACGCAGGGTAGATTTCCAAATCCTTTTTAGACTCATAAACCAATGGCTTACTTGTGATTTTCACTGCAGTTATCTCTTTACCCTCTGCTAAATCATTTCCTAACAAAACTCCATCCACCAGCAGACTTGATCTTATTCCTATTGTAACTGGGCCATTAACTAAGTCTGATTTCATCACTATTCTATGCAAAGGTATAGGATCTGCTTCACCATCAATGCCTTTAATTAAATTCACATCTCCAGTATCAGTCTCCTCACCAAAATTCAAAATGTTGCTTAATACAAGCGATTGGGCTGCTCCAGTATCCCACAGGATTTTAACTGGCACTTGATTGGATCCTTTTTAACCAAAATGAAACCCTCAGTCATGAATGGTTTAAAAAATACCCCTAACTTTCTCACTCTGAACACAGGCAGTTGGTACCATCCCTTTCTCTTTTCAGTACAGGACAATTTGCTATTATGTGCCCTGGCTTCTTACAATAGTGGCAAATAACACTTGAAAAGTTTTCCTTCACCCATTTCTCTTCCTCTCTTCCTTTAACCTCACTTCTAGATTTTCTTTCTACTCTACTTAGATTATCAGCAGTATTCCTTTGAAAGGTTTTCCCTGGTGTCCACTTAGGCTTGTGGGTTAAAGCATATTCCTCTGCAAATTTAGCCAATTCTTGCCAAGTTTTTATATTTTTCTCTGCCAAGTACACTTGAATATCGTCAGGAACACAATTTTTAATCTCCTCAATCAGAATGATTTCCCTCAAGAAATCAAAGTTATTTTCTACTTTCATTGTGGCACACCACCGATCAAAATCCAGGTAAGATTGGTTTGCTGCTTTTTAAAACTCCTGAACTATATATAAGCCTCTGGGACTAGTTCATAAGATCAGAGTATAGCCTGCTTTACAAATTTGTAATCAGCTGCTTGTTGTACCATGAGACATGAATACACCTGTTGGGCTTTCTCTTTAAGACACTTTGTAGCAGGAGTGACCACTGGTCTGGTGACCATTTTAAATTTACAGCTACATTCTCAAAATGCCGAAAAAACTGATCTATTTTGTCACATTTGTGGCCCGAAATGTGAAGTTAATAAACATCAAACACAAGTTTTATCAGGTAAACTTCCCAGTGTCTTTATTTTCCAGTTTCCTTTGTTCTCCTGCTTGTGCTCTTATCTCTCTCTCATGCCACGTGACTTCCGGTACATCTCATACATATTCATTATCATGACATCCCTCCTTTAATCAGAAATAAACTTTACCTTCACTTACCAATATCCCTCGGAAACATACAAACATCGTAACTAATGGTAATACTATAACTCAACTACATAAAATTTACTTCCTACAGTACTCATGCATGCACTTTATGATATGAGATTAAAATACTGTCCCAAAGTTCTTATTAAGACTATGGCACAAAGTCTTCATATCGTTTGGGCGCTTTCCGGTTTTGTTTCGGCCTGCCTGCGTTATTGTCATCGCTTCTCGATTGTTCACTCTCAGCGTCGGAAATACTGCTCGCCTCGGCTTCGGGTGTTTCTGGCGCTCTAGTCACTTCATCAGGAATGCTGGTAACTGCCTCTGGAACATCATCAGGTCGCTCAGTTTCAGCATCTCGTATTGGCCTTTCAGCCTCTTCGCTCGATGTATCTCTGGACTGGTACCTTTTTACACCTGATACATTTCTCTTATACAGGACTCCAGTCGGAGACTTGACTGTCACCATACTGCCACTTCTGGATACGACAGTATAGGGTTGATGGTAATAAGGTGTGTCTAGCTTACCACCAGTTTCATGCCTCACTAGAACATTATCTCCTGGCATGATGTCTGAGTACTTGGCTCCACGTTTCGAATCTGTGTACAGCTTTGCTGCACCTTTCTTTTCAGCATCGTGGTCCCTCATCTCCTGGTCGTCTCAGATTTCCTTTATTTCTGGCATTTTTGTGCGGATTTTTCTCCCAAAAAATGCTTCTGCAGGACTTTTTCCAGTGGTTGCATGAGGCGTTGCTCGATAGACAGCCACATAAGATAGCAATGCTTCTCGCCAATTTTGTCCTTCAGCGTGTGCAATCCTCAATCGTTTTTCAATGGACTGATTTTGTCTCTCTACTTCTCCGTTGGCTTGCGGCCATTTCGGAGTTACTTTATGATGGTGGATACCTGTGGTCCTCATGTATTCCGCAAATGTCTCTGAAATGAATTGTGGACCATTGTCAGAGTATAATGTAACAGGTAATCCATATCTTGTGAATATCTCTGCTAACGCATGTATTGTTTTTTCAATGGTTGTGGACTTCAACACCACGTACTCATAGTATCTGCTGTAGTAATCTATCACTACCATAATTGATTCACCCATCGGTAAAGGTCCAAGAAAATCAACAGCTACGTCGATCCATGGTCCTGTCGGGAGTTGCGTACTCCGGATCAGTTCTGGCGGATTACTCCTACTCCTTGGAAGACTGCGGGGAATTCTTGCTTCATATCCTCGTATGACTGAATTGAATTGACACAAGCTCCAATATGAAGTATTGCCAGGTCTTGCGCTGTGCTTCTACTCAGCAATGGTTCTCCCCTCTCTTCTATGACCATAAACTCTGCTTCGGTGTACTTATCTCCAGCTTCAACAGTTGCAGTAAAACATCCAATGGTCTGCAATGGCTTGGTTACTGTGTATGGATACAGTTTCTCGAACTGCGGGACCAGCAGTGAAAAGAAGTAACGCCCTTCTCTGCGCTTTTTGTTCAACCGTACCGGTATCTAGAAATAGGCCACGACTGTCGGCGTAGGATTCAAATTCTTCCAGCCATGCCTTCCACTTCACACTTACAGTGCTTGCATCACCAGTCGGGTCAAAATGAGCAATTCCACTATGTGTTAGAAAGTCACCGTTTGCACCAGCCATGAGGAAATATTCCAGCCCCAAAAGTACTGAGTCAAAGAGAAAATTCTTATCACCTTGAAGTTCTCTGTAATCCTCTGTAATCTTCTTTAATCTTTAATTTTCTTCAAGCTTCTTTCATCCTCGTCGCCAATGTCACATTTGTGGCCCGAAATGTGAAGTTAATAAACATCAAACACAAGTTTTATCAGGTAAACTTCTCAGTGTCTTTATTTTCCAGTTTCCTTTGTTCTCCTGCTTGTGCTCTTATCTCTCTCTCATACCACGTGACTTCCGGTACATATCATACATATTAATTATCATGACATCTGCTAGTCCATTGTGCTTTGCACACGTGGGTTCGAATCCCATCCTCGTCGCCAATGTCACATTTGTGGCCTGAAATGTGAAGTTAATAAACATCAAACACAAGTTTTATCAGGTAAACTTCTCAGTGTCTTTATTTTCCAGTTTCCTTTGTCCTCCTGCTTGTGCTCTTATCTCTCTCATACCACGTGACTTCCGGTACATCTCATACATATTCATTATCATGACATATTTCAACTTCCTCAAATGGAAAAACCAACCTCACTTCCCTACTGAACAGAAATCTCTCCTCCTGACTAGCATGTGGGTTTTGGGCTTCTCCCTCTCCTTGTGTTAGGGTCAGCTTTAATTTAGCTAGTTCTAGCTCATGCTTTCTCTCTCTCCTCCATTTCTGCATGCCTTACTGCTTTCTGTTTGGCTTTCCTTTCTGCCTCTCTTTTTTCCTCTAACTCTAGTTTTCTCAAAGCCAACTTTACTTCCTCTGAAGTTTTCTCCTTTGGAAACTGTTCTAATGCAGCTTTTTCAAATACCCCCTTTCTACATAGTGCTTAACAATCTTTCGGGCAATTTCCATTTTTTCATCCCAGTTCTTACTGTAAGAAGTTTTAACTTGCCAACTATAACCATCAGTTCGGACTTTTTAGCCATTTTTAAATTAACCACTGAAGGGTTCGCGATGAACTGGTCAATATTCATAGTTGCTGGTTTTTCTACTGGTGATTTATACACTCACCATTTATTTTTAATTTCAAGCTGGAGGTTGTCAAAATCAGACGACTGATAACTAAACACAAGTCAAGCGCCCCTAAAGCTTCTAAATTGATTTGATCCTGGCCAATTCCCCCAAATTATGTTACAAGATCAAACCAGCAACCACAAAGAAGGCATATCACACATGGGTAAAGATGAACATTTACTTTATTAACAAAAATTCACCTTCAAACTTTAATTCAAAATCCCCACTTTTATAATAATGCCCACTGGTTACTATGCAAATTTATATAAAGGTGTAAAACTAATAAATTCCCCAGCCTAAATATAACATATGTCATTAAAGTCTAAGTTATATTTCCAAACAACCCACAGAAAAACTTGGACACAAAATAAACACAAAACAAACACAAAACACACAAGACTCACAAAATTTCAATCTCAAACGAAGCAAAGATCATAAACAAAATTCAGTTTGTTTGGTAAACTGAAGCCAAAGATCTTTGAGAGACAGAGAGAGAGAGAGAGAGAGAGAGAGAGAGAGAGAGAGAGAGAGAGAGAGAGAGAGAGCACAAAATTTGAAGATGTCTTCTTGTGTTGCTTGCAGAGACAGGAACCACTGGCTTGGTCTGGATCCTTCTGGCTGCCTTCGGAATGTTCATCCCTTTTAAAATGCCCAACATTCTAAACTGTCTTCCAGACAATGACTCATGCTCTAGGCTTTCTTCCACTTCACAGCCACACCCAATGGTGGTTTGTCTTCCAAGTCCAGAAATTTTTAGATAATTTTCTGCATTGCCCAGTGCATCTCTCACTCTCTCAGTAATCCACCTTCACCTTGGCTCTCTAAGGTAAACTGTCAATTTCCAACACAAAACCACACAACACATAGGCCAATACACAACACAGAACTTTGTAACAATAGCAGCTGAGAAATGGAGTGAATAAAGTCTCCTGGCACTGTAAATCGGACTGGAAATGTTGACCATGAGTGGAAGCTGTTCAAACAAAGATTCATGCTGTACCTGCAATCCATTGGAGTCAATAGCAAACCTGAGTCTTACTGTGGTAGGACCTCAAGCACTAGAGGTTTTCACTACATTTGTTTTTGCAAGAAGACCAGGGCAAGTTCAACAAGGTTACTGAGCTGTTTGATGAACACTTTTCACCAAAGAAAAATGAAACATTCAAGAGGTACATGTTTCACTCACGTACACAGCTGTAAGGAGAGAGCATTTTTTAAAAATGTTGTATTTAAAATTTTCTCCATACATGAAGAAGTCAAAGATTGATATAATGATACAAATTGCAAAAAGAGAACAAATTAGAAACTACATTCATGACGTTATCAATACCCCCCAAAAAAACATACCCCCAAACACCCCACCCTCAAAGTAATTAATATAAAAGATACAATATAGTTATATAAAATAAAAGAAAGAAATAAACTTCCAGAATTGTACAGAGGGAGCTGTCTAGCACACAAATTTAAACAGGAAGCCATCTAACAAACATATTTAAACAGAGTTCTTTAATACAATTCAGAGGAGATTCTCACAGGTCCAGAGGCACTGAAAGCACATTACAAATTTAAACCTAATATTTGAGTGTATGGGTGCCAAATTTGTAAAAACCTAGCATATTTATTTCTGAAATTATATGTAATTTTTTTTCCAAAGGAATACAATTTTGAATTTCTGCATTCCATCTCACCATACCCAAGTGTGTATCTAATTTCTAAGTAACTGCAATACATTTCCTTACCATCGCTAATGCAACTTTAACAAATTCCAATTGATATATTGACAGTTTTAGTTTAGGTCTTGTTCCTTCAATATTTCCTAATAAAAATAAATCTGGATTTTGTGGAAATGCAACACCTGTAACTTGTTACAAAAAAATTCCCAAAATACACCCAATAAGGTCTTATATTGGGAAAAGACTAAATTGAATGTAAAAATGTTCCTACATCCTCACCACACCTAAAATATTGATCTGATAAATCTGATTTCAATAGACAATAGACAATAGACAATAGGAGCTGGAGTAGGCCATTTGGCCCGTTGGGCCAGCACTGCTATTTTAGATCATGGCTGATCATTACCATCAGTACCCCTTTCCAGCCTTATCCCCATAACCCTTAACTCCGTTACCCACAAGAGTCTTATCTAACTCTCTTTTGAACATAGTCAGCGAATCCACCTCTACCACCCTCTGTGGCAGAGCATTCCACAGATTCACACTTCTCTGGGTAAAAAAATGCTTTCTCATCTCCCTCCTAAAGGGCCTACCCTGTATTCTTAAACTATGCTCTCTAGTCCTCGTCTCCCCCATCATTGGGAACAAGTAATCAAACTTAACCTTGTCTGTCCCCCTGATGATTTTATATACCTCAATCATGTCCCCCCTCATCCTTCTAAACTCCAATGGATACAAGTCCAGTTTTTCTAGCCTTGCTGCATATGACAACCCTGCCATCCCTGGAACTAACCTTGTAAATCTGTGCTGCACACCCTCTATAGCTAGTATGTCCTTCCTCAAGTTTGGAGACCAGAACTGGACGCAATACTCCAGGTGGGGTCTCACCAGGGCCCTGTATAACTGCAGAAGGGCTTCTCTGTTCCTATACTCCAATCCCCTCTTTATGAAAGCCAACATTCCATTTGCCTTCTTCACAGCTTTCTGAACCTGCATGCTAGCCTTCAGTGACCGGTGAACAAGTACACCCAGATCCATTTGCACTTCCCCACTCCCTAGCTTGTCTCCATTTAAATAATTCTCAGCTTTCCTATTACTTCCCCCAAAATGAATAACTTCACATTTGTTCACATTGAAATTCATCTTCCATTTAGCCGCCCACTCCTCCAGCCTGTCCAAGTCCCTCTGCATTTTCCTTACATCCTCCTCACACCCCACACCGCCACCCAGTTTACTGTCATCTGCAAATTTGCTCATGTTATTCACAATCCCCTCATCCAAATCATCAACATAAACTACAAACAACTGAGGACCCAACACCGATCCCTGAGGCACTCCACTCGTCACATCCTGCCATTCTGAAAAAGACCCATTCACTCCAACCCTTTGTTTCCTATCTCTTAACCAATTTCCTATCCATGTCAGCACCTTACCTCCAATACCATGCTTCCTGATCTTGCCCACTAGACTCCTGTGCGGTACCTTATCAAAGGCCTTCTGGAAGTCCAAATACACCACATCCACTGGCTCTCCCGAGTCCACCCTCTTTGTAACATCCTCAAAAAATTCCAGAAGGTTAGTCAAGCATGACTTACCCTTAAGGAATCCATGCTGACTAGCCCTTATACTATTATTACTGACTAAGTGTTCTGCTATTTCTCCTTTTATGATGGACTCCAATATCTTCCCCACCACTGATGTCAGGCTAACCGGTCTATAATTTCCCATTTTCTCCCTCCCTCCTTTCTTAAAAAGCGGCACCACATCAGCCACTCTCCAATCCTCAGGGACCTCCCCGGAATCTATGGAACTTTGGAAAATGTCGACCAGTACCTCCACAATTTCCATAGCCACCTCTTTAAGCACCCTAGGATGCAGCCCATCAGGCCCTGGGGATTTATCAGCCCTCAGTCCCAACAATTTACTCATAACCTCCTGCTTCTGGATCTGGATATCCATTAGATCCCCTACCTCCCCAGTAAAGTTCCCCAAGTCTCTTGGTACCGTATGACCACTACCCCCTAACTGACTATAACCTATATCCTCCTTGGTGAAGACAGTTGTAAAGTATTTGTTAAATTCCTCTGCCATCTCCTTGTTTCCGGTAATAATTTCACCCTTGCCCATTTTCAAAGGGCCAATTTTAGACCGAACCAATTTCTTCCTCTTCACATACTTAAAAAAGCTTTTGCTATCCTCCGCAATATTATCTGCTAATTTCCTCTCGTACTTCATTTTCCCGTCTCTTATGGCTTTCTTAGTTACCCTCTGATGTTCTTTGAAGGTTTCCCAATCCTCTAATTTCCCACTCCGCTTCGCTATCTTATAATTACTCCCTTTGGACTTGATAATGCACTTGATTTCCTTAGTTAGCCAGGGCTGCCATTTGCATCTCCTAGAGCCTTTCCTCCACTTTGGAATAAATTTGTCCTGAATCCTGTGAAAAATGTCCATAAAAACCTGCCATTTTTCCCCAGTTGTCCTCCCAGCTAGTGTATCTTCCCATTTTATTTTGGATAGCTCCTCCCTCATAGCTGCAAAATTCCCTTTATTTAACTGAAGTACAGATGCTTCCGACTTCCTTTCCATTTCCCTTTCTAATTGCAGCTTAAAAGTAACCATACCATGGTCACTATTCCCTAATGGCTCCCCTACATCAAGGTCACTTATTAAGTCTGCGTCGCTGCACAGCACCTAGTCCAGAATCGACTTCCCCCTGGTAGGTTCCTCCACTAGCTGTTCCAAGAAAGTATCTCGTAGACATTCTATAAACTCGCTCTCTTGTGTTCCTGCCCCCGTCTGATTATCCCAGTCCACCTTCATGTTGAAGTCCCCCATAACTACCGTATTGCTACCACTTTGACATGCCACTCTTAATTCCTGATTTATACTACTACCGATATCTGAGCTACTTTTCGGAGGCCTGTAAATGACCCCCATTATATTCCTCTTGCCCTTGCAATTTCTTAATTCAATCCAAACAGACTCTACCTCACCTGTTTCAATGTCCTTCCTTTCAAACGCCTGAATCTCATTTCTTACCAACAGAGCTACCCCACCTCCTCTTCTTAACTTTCTGTTCTTTCTAAAGGACGTGTACCCTGGAACATTTATTTCCCAATCCTGCCCTTCCCGCAGCCATGTCTCCGTTATTCCGACAATGTCATAACCTCCCATTGCCATTTGCACCTCAAGCTCATCCATTTTATTCCTTACACTCCTTGCATTCATACACAATACCTTGATGCCATACCTCCTTTCTCCCTCCACCTTGGTTCTTGGTGCATTCGTTCTTATTCTCCTATCACTTTTAGCTCCCTTATTCCTTATTGTTTCACCGTCTATCGGAACCACCCCTATATTCTCTCTCCTATCTACTTCCCTATCAGTCCTGTTCCCTTCCCCCTGCCAAATTAGTTTAAATCAGCTCTGACAGCTTTATTAAACCTAACTGCCAGTATATTGGCCCCCTTCGCATTCAGGTGTAAACCATCCCTCCTGTATAGGTCCCGTCTTCCCCAGAAGAGATCCCAATGGTCAATGAACCTGAATCCCTGCACTCTGCACCATTCCCTCAGCCACACGTTTAACCTCTTGATTTTATTATTCTTGCCCCCACCCTCGCACAGTACAGGAAGCAGCCCCGAGATTACAATCCTGGAGGTCCTGCTTCTCAACCTCCTTCCGAGCTCACGGTAGTCTCTCTTCAGGATCTCCTCCTTCAATCTATCTATGTCATTTGTGCCCACGTGTATCAGGACCTCTGGCCGGTCTCCTTCCCCCCCAAGGATACTCTGAACCCTATTGTGTTGTAAGATATAACTGATGTAAAAAATTATACTGAACTAATGTATGCCTTACTTTAATAGTGTTAGTTATACAATCTCTGTGAAGGACTGCCCATCTTTGCTCATCAATTGCAATATTAAAATCTAGTTCCCGCCTCTGTCAAGATTTATGAACTCCACATTTAGGAGTTCCTATTTATAATAAAGAATATATTGTAGAAGTAAACTTCTTAATAATTCCTCTCCTAATAAGAATTTCTACTTAACTACAACCAGGTTACAACATGGTTGGTCCTAGCTTGTCCCTCAAATATGCTCTCTAATTGAAAATAACAAATCAAGGGTATTTTGGGGTTATTCCATATTTATTTCTCAATTGCTCAAATGACATCAATTGACCTCTTTCATAACATCATCAACATTTATAATCCCCTTACAAAACCAAATATCCAAAAATGATGATCTTTTGACAAAGATAGAAGAGAATTTTGAGTCAAAGGCATTTTGGGTGACATACATCCTCTTGCACTAATTCCATCATTTATTTTCTTCCAGATATCAATCAGATGCTTCACCGACCATCAATTTTGCATTCCATTTGTATATGAATTCTTCTGCTTTTCTTTTTCCTATTTTATTCAGTTCTATTTTAATCTATGCCAGGTTTTCTTCTCTTTCAAAAAAAGTAAGAAATTTCATTTGTGCCATTCGATAATACTTCTTTTGGAAATTAGGAACCTGTACACCTCCTAATTTATATTTCCATGTTAACTTTTCTTTTGACACTCTTGACATTTTTACCTTTCCAGAGGAATTTCCTTACATATTTGTTCAATACTTGAAAAAGCCTTTGAGGTATTAAAATAAGTAATGTTTGAAAAAGATATTGAATTTTTGGAAATATATTAATCTTAATACAATTAACCATTCCCCACTAAAGTTATAGGTAAAATTAATACATTTAAAAAAATCTTCCTCAACATTTTTAAGTAATGATAAATAATTCTTCAGATTATTATCTGTACAAATCCCTAAATATTTATTACCATCTTTTGGCCATTTAAACTGAGTATCCTTTTGGCATTGACTATAGTCTCCTTCCATTCATGGCATAATTTCACTTTTATCCCATTTTATAATCCCAAATTTTTCCATTTTCTTCCAATTTAACATATAGTTTTGTAAAGAAGTCTCAGGTTCAGTCAAATATATTACAGCATCATCTGCAAATAAACTAAATGTTATGATCTTCTTGACTAACCCTGAATCCCTTAATTTCCAAATCACTCTGAATTGCTTCTGCAAGTGGTTCTATAGCTACAATAAACAAATCTGGAGATAAAGGACATCCTTGTCTACTTGACCTCGCCAACTGAAATGGTGCAGACAATTGTCTGTTATTCACTACTTTAGCATTAGGATTATGATATAATGCCCTAACACAGATTACAAAGGTTAATCCCAATTTAAATTATTCCAAAACCTTAAAGTAAAAGACCCATTCCAGTCTATCAAATGCCTTTTCTGCATATAGTGCCACTGCAACACTCAAATCTCCTCTTTTTTGTGCTAAATGGATTATACTAAGTAATATGGCCACATTTTCATCTGACTGTCTATTTTTCACAAAAGCTATCTGATCCATACTTAATAATTTATGTAGCACTTTAATCATTCTATTCAACAAAAAAATTTGAAACAATCTTATAATGTACATTTAATAATGAAATAAGTCTCCATTAACAATGGCGTGAAGCAAGGCTGTGTTCTCGCACCAACCCTCTTTTCAATCTTCTTCAGCATGATGCTGAACCAAGCCATGAAAGACCCCAACAATGAAGACGCTGTTTACATCCGGTACCGCACGGATGGCAGTCTCTTCAATCTGAGGCGCCTGCAAGCTCACACCAAGACACAAGAGAAACTTGTCCGTGAACTACTCTTTGCAGATGATGCCGCTTTAGTTGCCCATTCAGAGCCAGCTCTTCAGCGCTTGACGTCCTGCTTTGCGGAAACTGCCAAAATGTTTGGCCTGGAAGTCAGCCTGAAGAAAACTGAGGTCCTCCATCAGCCAGCTCCCCACCATGACTACCAGCCCCCCCACATCTCCATCGGGCACACAAAACTCAAAACGGTCAACCAGTTTACCTATCTCGGCTGCACCATTTCATCAGATGCAAGGATCGACAATGAGATAGACAACAGACTCGCCAAGGCAAATAGCGCCTTTGGAAGACTACACAAAAGAGTCTGGAAAAACAACCAACTGAAAAACCTCACAAAGATAAGCGTATACAGAGCCGTTGTCATACCCACACTCCTGTTCGGCTCCGAATCATGGGTCCTCTACCGGCACCACCTACGGCTCCTAGAACGCTTCCACCAGCGTTGTCTCCGCTCCATCCTCAACATCCATTGGAGCGCTCACACCCCTAACGTCGAGGTACTCGAGATGGCAGAGGTCGACAGCATCGAGTCCACGCTGCTGAAGATCCAGCTGCGCTGGATGGGTCACGTCTCCAGAATGGAGGACCATCGCCTTCCCAAGATCGTATTATATGGCGAGCTCTCCACTGGCCACCGTGACAGAGGTGCACCAAAGAAAAGGTACAAGGACTGCCTAAAGAAATCTCTTGGTGCCTGCCACATTGACCACCGCCAGTGGGCTGATAACGCCTCAAACCGTGCATCTTGGCGCCTCACAGTTTGGCGGGCAGCAGCCTCCTTTGAAGAAGACCGCAGAGCCCACCTCACTGACAAAAGGCAAAGGAGGAAAAACCCAACACCCAACCCCAACCAACCAATTTTCCCTTGCAACCGCTGCAATCGTGTCTGCCTGTCCCGCATCGGACTGGTCAGCCACAAACGAGCCTGCAGCTGACGTGGACTTTTTACCCCCTCCATAAATCTTCGTCCGCGAAGCCAAGCCAAAGAAAAAGTCTATAAAATGAAGACTTTAAAGGGATCTATCTTTTTTAGTTTTCATAGTAATTTATTGTCATCAAAAATGATTCTGGGATAGTTTGGGTTTCCAAAGCCTGGTCTAATATCTCCATAAAAATAGGAATTAATACATATTTAAAATGTTTATAAAATTAAGGCAGGAATCCATCCTCTCCTGGAGATTTATTATTCAGTAATGAACTCATAGCCTCCCTCACCACTAACTGAGTAAATAGAGCATTCAATTCAATTTGCTCTTCCAAACTTAATTGAGTCAAAGTTAACTGTGATAAATTTCTTTTTTCATCTTTTAAAGATTTTGAGCTATGCAATTTTGAATAAAAATTCTTAAAGGATTAATTTATTTCTTGAGGCTTTTAAGTAAAAAACACTAACGTCCATTTTAATTGCATTAATGGTTCTTTGGACCTCCTTTATTGCCAAACAAGTACTTTATGTGATCTTTCTCCTAACTGATAATATCCTTGTTTTGTTCTTGTAATGACTTTTGTAAGTTTGTAATGTGTCACACTGAAGTTTTTATTAATTAATTGCTTATGCTTATCTTCAGAACCCCATATTTGAAGATTCCTTTCCAAAACTGTTATTTCTAACTGATCAATCTCTCTCATATACTCTTTATTTAATTTTAGAAGTAAAGTTTATTATTTCACCTCTTAAATACACTTTCAAATCCTCCCAATGTGATAGTACAGATCTATCACCAATGTATATAGTGTATATAGTTACTGTATCTAGACTGTGCTTACAGCGATTGGCTGAGAGCTAAGCCACGCCTATTGTCTGGGCCTTAAAGGGTTGTGTCCCTAGCCAGGTCGGATCATTCCGGACTGGTCGGCCACCTGTGAAGAGCTCCTGTCTTTTGCTAAGATCTGTACTATCACACCCATATAATAAACTTATCATTGCTGAGTTCAAATTCATATCATAAAATGTTTGAATTTG
Source organism: Narcine bancroftii (assembly GCF_036971445.1). NCBI lineage: Eukaryota > Metazoa > Chordata > Chondrichthyes > Torpediniformes > Narcinidae > Narcine > Narcine bancroftii. Next base: position 171,882,221 of record NC_091473.1, on the reverse strand, counting down.
TGTTCTAACAAACTCACAAAAATCTTTTCTTTTCAATAATAAATAACTAAATCTCCATCTATAAATTGTTTTCTCCTTATCAGGGATTTCAATTGTTATTAATAAAGGTGAATGATCAGATAAGATCCTTGCTTTATAATCAGCTTCAAAAATTCTAGTTTGCACTTGTGCTGAAATTAAAGGTAGTCAATTCAGAATAAGAATCACACCTTCTTGAATAAAATGAATAATCTTGCTCTCAAGGATAAATCCTCCTCCATACATCTATTAAATTTAAGTCTCTCATTAATACCAATGTAGCTTTTGCTGCTTTTGTTCTTGTCATTACTCAAGTGGCTTTATCTAACAATGAATCTAAAAAGAAATTAAAATCTCCTCCTATTAAAATATTTTCATGTATCTCTGCTAAATTAAGAGATGTTTCTTGAATAAATTACTCATCATCAATATTTGGAGCATACAAATTTTAAAAAAGTCCATAATTCAGAATATAGTTGACAATGTACCATTACATTTCTCCCTACAGGGTCCATCACATTTTAAATTTTAATTGTAAGTTTCTTTTTTTAATCACAGTTTCCACACCTCTTGCCTTAGAATAAAATGAAGAATACACTACATATTTAATTTTTAATTTCAAGTGTTCTTGTTCAGTTAAATGTGTTTCTTTTTTTTAATACATTATTTAAAATTTTAAGAAGCAATACATTCTAATATGTTCATGTATAATAATTCATGTACAAGAAAACATGTGGTGTATACCAAATCCCCCTTTACCCCCATCCCCTCCCCTCCACTAATCCTCCCTGCTGACCCCAACTCCAAAGATCGAAGAAAGAAAGGAGATTCAACCATCAATAACATAACTAAATGCCACGAATTAGGGTAACACCACCACAACAGGCCATAGAAAGTTCAAAACTTTCGACCCATTTAATTCAAATAGGGGTTCCATAATTTCCGGTAAAAAAGATAGTTATCATGTAAATTATACATTATCTGTTCCAATGGAAGACATGATCTCAATTCCATATGCCATCATTGCAAATTTAAATCAATCTCATTTTTCCAAGTAATCACTATACATTTTTCTCTCTACAGCCAAAGCTAATCTTAAAAACACAATTTGATACCTACTTAATCTCAATTTCAAACCCAACATTTAAACATTATCTAATAAAAATAATGTTGGTTCAATCAACAATTTAAACTTAACAACTTTCTCTAAAAACTCCTCAAGTCATGACCAAGTAAAATGTAAAAAAGAACCTCCTTCTTTATGACACCTAAAACATAAATCTGAAGAAATTCAATTATATATCTTTAATTTTTCAGGAGTTAAATATAACTGGTGTATAAAATTATAATGAACTAATCTATATCTCACATTAACAATCTTAGTCATATTATCTTTACATAAATTTCACCAATCTTCTTGATCAATTGCTATTCCCAAATCTTTTTCCCACTTTAATCTGGATTTACACAAATTTACCATAGGCATTTTATTGTGTAATAATGAATACATTTCTGATACTAACTTTTTTCTTCCCACCTTCCATTAGTAGATTTTCAAATTTCGACTGCGTTGGTAACTTTAAAGCATGTCCAAAATTATCCAATAATAAAGCTCTAATTTGATAATAACAAAAAAGGGTACTTTGTGGTATTTCATATTTTTCTTTAATTCTTTGAAAAGAAATAAAATGACCAGCTTCATAACAATCTTGTACAGTCTTAATAACTTTCTGATCCCATATTTTCAAAAGCTGATTATTAAGAATGAAAGGAAAAAGTTTATTCTGATACAAGGGTGTCTTACCTGAAAGTTTCCCTGTGTACATATTTCCTCATTTATTATATTCCATTATTCAATAGAATGTCTCAAAATAGGTGAATTATAAATAAATAATAATTTAAAATTCCATTTATAAATAAATTGCTCCATCTTCTTCTCACCAATTTTAGTTAACTCATTATTAGCCCACCGTGCAAATCAAACATTCTATTAATAAATTTCAATTGTGCCACTTTATAAAAGTTTTGAAAATTCGGGTGTTGCTAACCTCCCAATTCATACTTCCAAGTTAATTTTTGTAAAGATACCCTAATCATTTTATCTTCCCACAAAAACTTCCAAACTATAGAACTCAGACCAAATACAGCAACACTTACAAATAAATACAGATACAGTTAATAATAAATGTTTTAAGAGGACAAATTTTTAAAAACTTTGGAGGAAATTTACAAATTGAAAAAGATATTGTAGTTAAGGAAAAATATTCATCTTTTTTACAATTACCTCTGCCTATTGATGTTATAGGTAAATCTTTCCATCTATTTAGGTCATGTTTAATTTTAATAAATGGTGTCGAAGGCTTTGGTGAGGTCAACAAAGGTGATGTAGAGTCCTTTATTTTGTTCTCTGCACTTTTCTTGGAGCTGTCTGAGGGCAAAGACCATGTCAGTAGTTCCTCTGTTTGCGCGAAAGCCGCACTGTGATTCTGGGAGAATATTCTCGGCGACACTGGGTATTATTCTATTTAGGAGAATCCTAGCGAAGATTTTGCCTGCAATGGAGAGCAGCGTGATTCCCCTGTAGTTTGAGCAGTCTGATTTCTCGCCTTTGTTTTTGTACAGGGTGATGATGGTGGCATCACGAAGGTCCTGAGGCAGTTTTCCTTGGTCCCAACAAAGCTTGAAAAACTCATGCAGTTTGACATGCAGAGTTTTGCCGCCAGCCTTCCAGACCTCTGGGAGAATTCCATCCATACCTGCTGCTTTACCACTTTTCAGTTGTTCGATTGCCTTATATGTCTCATCCTGGGTGAGGACCTCATCCAGCTCTAGCCTTAGGGGCTGTTGAGGGAGCTGGAGCAGGACACTGTAAGCAGGAAAGGGCTTTGGCAAATACTAGAGCGCATCGGATTCCCCCCAAAATTCCTCAACATGATTATCCAACTGCACGAAAACCAACAAGGTCGGGTCAGATACAGCAATGAGCTCTCTGAACCCTTCTCCATTAACAATGGCGTGAAGCAAGGCTGTGTTCTCGCACCAACCCTCTTTTCAATCTTCTTCAGCATGATGCTGAACCAAGCCATGAAAGACCTCAACAATGAAGATGCTGTTTACATCCGGTACCGCACAGATGGCAGTCCCTTCAATCTGAGGCGCCTGCAAACTCACAACAAGATACAAGAGAAACTTGTCCGTGAACTACTCTTTGCAGACGATGCCGCTTTAGTTGCCCATTCAGAGCCAGCTCTTCAGCGCTTGACGTCCTGTTTTGCGGAAACTGCCAAAATGTTTGGCCTGGAAGTCAGCCTGAAGAAAACTGAGGTCCTCCATCAGCCAGCTCCCCACCATGACTACCAGTCCCCCCCACATCTCCATCGGGCACACAAAACTCAAAACGATCAACCAGTTTACCTATCTCGGCTGCACCATTTCATCAGATGCAAGGATCGACAACAAGATAGACAACAGACTCGCCAAGGCAAATAGCGCCTTTGGAAGACTACACAAAAGAGTCTGGAAAAACAACCAACTGAAAAACCTCACAAAGATAAGCGTATACAGAGCCGTTGTCATACCCACACTCCTGTTCGGCTCTGGATCATGGGTCCTCTACCGGCATCACCTACGGCTCCTAGAACACTTCCACCAGCATTGTCTCCGCTCCATCCTCAACATTCATTGGAGCGCTTTCATCCCTAATGTAGAAGTACTCGAGATGGCAGAGGTCGACAGCATCGAGTCCACGCTGCTGAAGATCCAGCTGCGCTGGGTGGGTCACGTTTCCAGAATGGAGGACCATCGCCTTCCCAAGATCGTGTTATATGGCGAGCTCTCCACTGGCCACCGTGACAGAGGTGCACCAAAGAAAAGGTACAAGGACTGCCTAAAGAAATCTCTTGGTGCCTGCCACATTGACCACCCCCAGTGGGCTGATATCGCCTCAAACCATGCATCTTGGCGCCTCACAGTTTGGCGGGCAGCAACCTCCTTTGAAGAAGACCGCAGAGCCCACCTCACTGACAAAAGGCAAAGGAGGAAAAACCCAACACCCAACCCCAACCAACCAATATTCCCCTGCAACCACTGCAACCGTGTCTGCCTGTCCCACATCGGACTTGTCAGCCACAAACAAGCCTGCAGCTGACGTGGACATTTACCCCCTCCATAAATCTTCGTCCACGAAGCCAAGCCAAAGAAAGAAAAGAAAAAGAAAAGAAGAAATTTTAATAAATAAAGGCAAATAATTTAACTCATATAAATGATCTAAATTCTTATCAAACCTAATACCTAAATATTTAATTTGGTCTTCCCATTTAAATTGAATGATCTTTTTACAATCGATATTAATCAGCATCAATCAGTGATAAAATCTCACTTTTCTCCCAATTAATGACTTGATATTGCACCATAAGGTTTCAATCTTTCATATAATGACTTTAAAGAATTTTGGGGTCCTGTTAAATAAATCAAATGATATACTCCTCAGATTTCACTTTAGTATTATTATCTTGTCTTATCAATTGAGCCAAAAGTTGAATAGTTAATGCTAATAGCTAATAGCAAAGGGCAACCTTTTCTATTCTTTCTAATAAAAAAAGATAATATCTGGCCATTCATCACCACTCTGGCAGAAGGGTTTCTATATAAATATTCAATCCAACTAATAAACTTTGGTCCAAACCAAAACTTTTCCAGTTCTTTACATTAAAAAATCCATTCTACCCTACTGAATGTCTTTTTGGCATTTAATGATAAGACCATTGGTAAGTTGGATTCTTCCTAAGAAATATGAATAATTAATTTTACAATATTTTCTGCAAAATAATGATTTTTAATAGATACCATATAACCATATAACCATTTACAGAGCAGAAACAGGCCATGTTGGCCTTTCGCGTCTGCACCGGTTCACTGATTTTGTGCGCCCTCTTCAGGCAATGGTCCCGGTAGATCACGTCGATGGGGGAGGGGGTGAAGGGAGACATGACATGAAATTATAGGTCATCTTTAGGGGACCGCTTGATCTAAATGAATTAAACTTGGCAAGTAATTTGATAATCCATTTGCGAGAGCCTTTGTTATAATTTTATAATCAACAGTTAACAAAAAAAGGTCTATATGATGCAGTATTTAAAGGATCTTCATCTTTCTTAAGAATAACAGTTATGATTGCCTTAGAAAAAGAATTTGGTAAAGACTGGACCACATTGCTTGCTTAAATACATCCATTAACAAAGACATTAATAAATCTTGAATTTTTCTGTAAAATTCAGATGTAAATCCATCTTCACCAGGAGAATTTCTCTTTAGGCATTGATTTAAGTTCCTCTATAATTTCTCTGTAAATAAAGGGAACATCTAATTCATTATGTTCTTAAATACTCAAGAAAGGTAAATGAATATCAGCTAAAAAATTATCAATTTTAACCTCATACTTTTTGAATTCAGATGTATAGAATTTCATATAAAGTTCCTTAAAATCATTATTTATATCTTGGAATTTATATGTAATTTTTGAATTCTAATAGTATTAATTGTTCTGGAAATCTGTTCTGTTTTTAACTGCCATGCTAATACTTTATGGTCTATCTCCCCTAATTCATAATCTTTTTGTCTAGTTCTTTGTAATAATTTCTCCATTTTATACATCTGTAATGAACTATAATACAATATTTTTATTTATTAATTGTATATTTTTAGTCTCCTGAAATCTCCTGTAAATCTTTTTCTAAATTTTCTATCTCCTTTTCCAATTCATTAACCTCACAAGAATATTGTTTCTTAACTTTAGTCAAAAAACTAATAATTTGTCCTCTTAAAACATATTTATTATTAACTGAATCTGTATTTATTTGTAAATATTGCTGTATTTGGTCTTTTATAAAATTACAAAACTCGACATTCCTTAACAATAAAGAATTAAATCTCCATCTTTATCTGGTTACTATTTTTTCTGAGCCTGTACATGTTTATAATAAAAGAGAATAATCTGATAATATTCTAGTTTATATTCAGCAGATACTACATGTCCTTGCAAATGGGCCAGTATTTTAAAAAAATCTATTTTAGAATAAGAATCATATCAAAATGAAAAAAAAAGAAAAAAGCTTCTTTAGGATTCAACTTTCTCCATATTTCAACAAAATTCATTTCCTTCACTAATGTTAAAATTTGTTTTGTCATTTTAGTTCTAGTTACTATTTTCAGCAATTTATCTAATAATGGGTCCAAACAACAATTAAAATCCCCTCCAATCATTATCTTTTCATTCTTTTCATGTGAATCAAATTTAAAAAAAAATTCTTGAATAAATTTCTCATCATCAACATATGGCCAAAATTCTGAATAAATTTGACAGTTAATAACTAGAAGTCTACCAACTAAGTCACAAATAACTGATTCTAATTTAAAAGACAGTTTCTTATTAATCAAAATAGCTACACCTCTCACTTTTGAATTGAAGGAAGAAGCTATAACTTGACCAACCCAATCTCTTTTCAATTTCTGATGTTCCTTTTCAGTCAAATGAGTTTCTTGCAAGAAAGCAATGTCTACTTTGAACTTTTTTTAATGTAAGCCAAAACTCTCCTCCTCTTAATTGTATTATTGAGTCCATTAATATTAAACATCACAAAATTAATTTATTTGGCATCATACTTAATATCATAAATGTTGAACTTCCGCCGCCCACTGGGATGGGTCCTTTGTCTGTGGTTAATCTCCAAAGTACATTGTCTTGATAGAAAAGAAAGAAACCCTTAAAAGGGGAAAAATAAAATATATAAACCCACCAAAGGAAAAAAAACACTGACAAGCAGTACTACCCCTCCTCTATTATATAAGAAGTAACCAACATCACCAAGTGGCCAATAACTTCAGAAGGAGAAGCAAACAAAACCACCTCCCTCAAACAGAACAGTAAAGTCAACAATACTTACAAAAATTTCAAGTATAATATGCTGCTTGCAAATCTCTGTTAACTTGGTCATCATCAATGTCAATTTCAGTTAGTTAGTGGGATTCCACCTTCTGTGAACCATCTTTCTCTTCTTGGGTTGGTTTCAATTGCTGAGAAGGTTGATCTTGACTTCTCTTATTATCAGGCAATGAATTAACAAATAAAAGATCATCATCTTCATCAGTAAAAATCTGGGTTTGATATTCACCATTAAAAAAAACCTTGAGAGTAGCAGGGTAACTAAACACAAATTTATATTCTTTCTTCCATAATACAGACTCAGCAGGGTTAAATTCTTAACAGTTCTTAATAATAGTTTGGCTCAGATCTGCATAAAAACACTCTGTTATTCCTGACCAACAAAGGAGTTCTGGTGCTTTCTTGTATTTTGAACAGCAACTCTCAAAACGATTTTTTTATCTTGATAAAGTAGGCACCTAATTAAAATGGAACGTGGCATTTGGCCAGGAAAAGGCTTCTTCCTATTAGCTCTTTGTAGTCTATCCAATTACAGACCATTCCGAAAATAATCTCTTCCCAAAACTTCAGGAATCCAATTATGAAAAAAACTGTACTGGATCTGAGCCTTCAAATTCTTCTGGTAAACCGACAATCTTAACATTATTTCTGCGACTCTGATTTTCTAAAACATCAATTTTCTTTAATAAATAATTTCTTCATACTTCCCAAGCAGTAAAGGAATCCGCCATCTTATTAACCATATCCTCACATTGTACCACATCTTCGTGACAATCTTGAAAATCCTCCTCAATTTTCCGGAATTTAATTTGCATATTGTCCACCAGCTTCACACATTTTGTCACATCATTCTTTTCGTCAACATTTCTTCCTTCAAACTACTAAATTGTTCCTTTATAGATGAAAAACCTTGACTCATCTGAGTTGACAATGTTTTTATTTGTTTAGTTAAAATATCAAACTGGCTGACGGGTCTGCATTGGTTGCAGGCCCACTTTTACACTCAATATGTTGAACAGTCTTAATTAAGGGCCTACCCTGATAAATCGTTGTTTCCTCTTTTTCAGCCACTCCAGCGATGTCTTCTTCCTCCTCCTCCTTCGTCTTCATGGATGGCAATTCCACATGTCTGCGAGGTCTAGGCCTCTCCTTCCGCAGTCCACCACCACTGGGCTGCAAGGAGTGCCCCTCCACCCCCCCCCACAGGGAGAATTGAACTCTGCGCATGCACGACTGCTCCTGGGACTCAGGAGGTAGATGTCTCTGACCTCCAATGTTATCTTCCTCAGAATTCCGGGGCGATGGAACTGGAGTTACCTGGATACGAGGTGGCGATTGCCTCATCGATCTTGGTGGAAGAAGAATTGACTCCACAGGCTTCATTTCTAAGGTAGGCTCAAGTTCTTGACTACTGTTTTGGGACCATTTTTTCTCATTCTGTTGCTTTGTTTTCCTTTGCTTTCAGTAATGTTAATAATGATTCCAAAAATCTTTGTATTGTTGTTTTGTTCAGAAAAACTTTTTAGAGTCGGGTTTTGAATAGTTCTGCCAGGAGAGGTGTCTTCCACCTAAACCATTATGCCATCCCCCCTCCCCCACCATTAAATGTGTTTCTTGGAGAAAAGCCACAGTAACTCCCATTTTTTAAATATGTATTAACACTCTCTTCCTTTTGCAGGAAAAAAGCTTTGATACTTTTTCAACGGACTTGAAATTAAAAGCAAGAACATGCAATTTTAGATCAATCGCTGCAATATTCAATGATCTCTGATCAAATTGTGTTTGGGATTATTGATGAGAAAATGAGATAGAGGTTGCTGTGAGAGACAGTGTTTACCTTAGCTGGAGCTGTGATTTAGCTCTGCAGTACACAAAAAGATTCAGTGATAGTGCAAAAGCCAATGGAAATGAAGCCATAGTCATAGCCACAGTTTTGGGACACAAATAGGAACAAAAATATGTGATATAGGAAACAACAAAAAGATGGAGAGACATTCAAGTGCAAACGATGTGGCACTCAACCGGCACCAAAACGATGTCCAAACTATGGAAAAGTGTATAATAAGAGAAAAGGGCAGAATCACTATGCAAAGCAATGCTTTTCCAAAGGGAAACAAATCTGAAGTGAAAGTGTGCACACTGCAGAAGAAACTGTTCTCAGTGCAAAAAAATTCTGAACCATCAGACATTGAGTTGAGCAGGAGAGGTGGACTGTGACATTACATACAAATGGAACAAATATTCCATTCAAGCTGGACATAGGGGCAAAGGTCAATTTGATCTGTAAATGCAACATCAGGCCAATGAAGATAAAGCCATACATCCATGAAAATCCTATACAGCTCAAAGCCTACAATGGACAGAGCATCAACATGAAAGGTAAACTCAAGGGAAAGTGAAAGATAAAGAGCACCTCCTCAGGTTCACAGTAGTCCCAGATCAACAGGGATCACTGCTTGGTGACAAAGCATGTGAAAACTTAAGCCTAGTCAAGAGAGTGTACCACATTAACAGTGTCAATGCACAGAACAGCAAAGATAAAATACTGGAACAATTTCCAGACATCTTCAAGTGGTTTGGAATTCTACCTTTCACCTATAAGATACAGTTAAAAGAGGACACGCAGGCAATAGTGCATGCCATGAGGCAGCTTCTAGCACCATTAAAAGAAAAGACTATTGTTCTAGAGGATGTAAATTCAGGATCCTACACTGTCAGAACAGAGGATGGTCAAATACTGAGAAGGAATCAAAAGAGCCTGCTGAAAATGCAAGAGGCACTGCAGGAACTGACAAATGCAGTAGATCCAGTCTGCACAGCAACAAAGGAAGCCCCACCAGTTCTTGACAGTGGTGGACCAGCAGAGCCGACATGAGCATCTGTGTTAAGAAGATTGACTCATTATCAAAGCATCTGACAGACCAAATCTCTAAATGAGAAAGTACTCCCCATTTAAAAAGTTTATGCTGCTGATGTTTGTGTTTATATTTGTGTTGAATTTTAAATTGAAATGAATAATGGGAGAGCATTGATGAATACAGAAGAGCAGAAGGATTTAGGAGTAACGGTACATCGTTCCCTGAAGGTAGAAACTCATGTGAATAGGGTGGTGAAGAAGGCTTTTAGTATGCTGGCCTTTATCAATCATTGCATGGAATATAGGAGTTGGGAAGTGATGTTGAGATTGTATAAGGCGTTGGTGCAGCCTAATTTAGAGTTCTGTGTGCAGTTCTGGTCGCCTAATTATAGGAAGGATATAAACAGAGTGGAGAGAGTGCAGAGAAGATTTACCAGAATATTACCTGGGTTTAAGCACCTAGAGTACAGGGAGAGATTGGGCAGATTAGGTCTTTATTCTTTGGAGCGTAGAAGGTTGAGAGGGGATTTGATAGATGTATTTAAGATTATGAAAGGGATAGACAGAGTGGATATGGATAGACTATTTCCGTTAAGAGTAGGAGAGATTGAAACAAGAGGACATGAGTTAAGAGTTAAGGGGCAGAGGTTTAGAGGTAACATGAGGTGGAACTTCTTTACTCAGAGAGTGGTAGCAGTGTGGAATGAGCTTCCGGGAGAAATAGTGGCGGCAGAGTCAATTTTATTATTTAAGAAAAAGCTGGACAGGTATATGGTTGAGAAGAAGGTGGAGGGTTATGGTCATTGTGCAGGTAGGTGGGACTAGAGAGGAGTGTTTGGTTTGGTGCAGACTAGAAGGGCCTAATGGCCTGTTTCCGTGCTGTAATTGTTATGTTATGTTATATGTTATGTGTGTTAATGTGTCCTGCTGTTAGATTAAATATCTCAAGGAAAGGGGATATGGTGATAGAGCACTAGTAATCCTCCAGACCACTAGAGGGAGTCAGATTTGGTCAAATTCAAAATGGTTGCCTCCACATGGTCTTGTGTGTACTTTAGCAAATAAAGCATAGTTGTTTTAAAAGTACTCATGTCTCTTTATTACAATAACAGAAACATCACAGAGTCCACTTAAGTAGTTACCTATTCTGGTCACATAACATCTCCTCACTTGTCAGGAAGTCACAACAGCAACTGCACTTCCTGAGAAGACTGAAGTGGGCAAGGCTACCGGCCACCACCCTGTTGACTTTCTAACTCTAACAAAAATGTCCTGGTGGACTGCATCACCATATGGTACCCAGGTTTGGATTACCCATTAAGTAAAATAAGCACATGTTTAAGGCACCAAGGGAAGGGGGGACTACAGAGCTTTTTCCTGGTGCCGGATTTGCCCATGACACAGCTGAACTAGGGCCCACTGTTATCATTTTTTCCTATTCCACTAGTTATAAGTAAATAATTTGGATATATTGCTTACTGCTATTTAGTGTTAAATAATTTAGTATTAAATAAAATTTAAAAACAGTTTATATTTAATATAGTTGTGGAGTATGACCTGAAAGAAAACTGAATTTTTAATCTATTATTTCACATTCATCACTCATTGAGTCTTCATGTCTTGTCTGTTTGACAATGGAAGGGTTGGGGGAACCATTGTTGGGCTGTGCTTAGGGCATCAGTTGGCCTTAATCCAGCCTTGTGTGGTACGGTTGCTGTCGAGCATTGGATCGAAGGTCAAGAGTGGCAGAGAGGATCACTGAGATCTCCCTCCCCCCAACCTCCCCACCCCCACCTCACAATCATCAATATGATCTACCAGGATTGTTGTCTGAAGAAAGCTTGCAAAATCGTTACAGACCCCTGCCACCCCCACACACAGCACCTTCCAGCTACTCCTGTTGGGAAAGAGATACAGAAGTATCAGAGCCAGAACCACCAGGCGGAGAAACAGCTTCTTCCCACGGGCAGAGAGAATGGTGAAAGAGTGATGAACTGTTCATTCTGCTCATACAATCCCTCCGAGAGTCTACTATTATTTAACAATATTTATGTCTTTTTATTCATGAATTGCATGTATATTTTTTATAAATATGTGTACTATGTCAATATATATGTTTGCATGTTTTTACATGGAGGACCAAAGAATGCTATTTCATCCAGTTGTCCTCAACATTCATTGGAGCGACTTCATCCCTAACATCAAAGTACTCGAGATGGCAGAGGCCGACAGCATCGAGTCCACGCTGCTGAAGATCCAGCTGCGCTGGGTGGGTCACGTCTCCAGAATGGAGGACCATCGCCTTCCCAAGATCGTGTTATATGGCGAGCTCTCCACTGGCCACCGTGACAGAGGTGCACCAAAGAAGAGGTACAAGGACTGCCTAAAGAAATCTCTTGGTGCCTGCCACATTGACCACCGCCAGTGGGCTGATATCGCCTCAAACCGTGCATCCTGGCGCCTCACAGTTCGGCGGCCAGCAACGTCCTTCGAAGAAGACTGCAGAGCCCGCCTCACTGACAAAAGACAAAGGAGGAAAAACCCAACACCCAACCCCAACCAAACAATTTTCCCCTGCAACCGCTGCAACCGTGTCTGCCTGTCCCGCATCGGACTTGTCAGCCACAATCGAGCCTGCAGCTGACGTGGACATTTACCCCCTCCATAAATCTTCGTCCGCGAAGCCAAGCCAAAGAAAGAAGAAGACTTTATGATAACAGTAAACTTGAATGATTCATTTGGTTTGGGAGGCTTAACTTGTGGTAACACGTTCTTGCATCTTAAGTTATGCTTAACATGCTAATATATTCATTAAGCTTAAGATTAGGTAGATGGGCCTTAAGTTCACACCTCAAATGCTCAGCACCTGCAAATGAAGAAACGGTGGGGGGGGGGGGGGCACATTATAGCCTACTTGGGTTATGCAAATTTAGTTGCCTTTATTCCTGGCATTTTAGAACTGGTATAGCCGCAATATTCAGCGACAAATCTATTTCAATGTGAAAATGCTGCTTCCAGCAAAATGGGCTGGCAATCACTTGGAATGTTGCCATTCAACCAATAATTTGATTAATGAAAATATTTATCAAGGAACTGATATAAAATATATAGGTCAGGAAAGATTTTTTTTTGGAAATTAATTGCCATATTGATCAATCAAGTACAACACCACTTCGCAGAATGTTAGTGACCATAGCCTACTTGGGTTATGCAAATCCGAGCTTGCAAAATTCACAAATTACTAGCCAGATATGCTTTTGCAGAATACAACATTAAAAAAAAGCAAATAGATAAATTTTAAAAACAACTCATGCTTCTTAACATGTGCTGATGAAATTGCTTCGTGTTTCAGAAACCGCTGCTTCCACACATACCCCAGAACTCATGAGTCACCTGTACTTTGTTAAAGATATTTAATAAATGCAAATTTCTGTAGTTGCTGTTGAATGATGCCAACAAAATTCAACAATGCAATTGAAAACATGGCACTCCTCATCCTCTATTATCTATTCCTCAGTTTGAAAAACAGAGTCCATCGCTGCCAGCTCAAAAAATCCCAAATTTTAACAACAAGCTAAAAATGTTTCAGGCTATTATAGCTGTACCGGTTTTTTCCCCCAGTGTTTCCAGAAGCTATTTTAATTTAATTCACTTTACTCGTTATTGCAACACATAAATCAGTCTCATTAGGGGCCTGGTATTTGCTGTAGGGACCATAAATAGGGCATTACACCCGATTTACACCCACTTGCTTGGTAGTTTTGCCAATTTCAATTTACACTGAAATTTCCTGTGAATCTAATTAAACAACACAACATTAAATGACTGCTCATTTGAAACATAACAAAACAATGCCCCCCCCCCCCCACTGCCTCCCCCCACCCCTCATTTCTGTGATATATATAACTTTGTTCAAATGTTATTCTGGCTCTGTAGTTACACTGATATAGGATTTTGGAAGTAATCAATTCATATCATGTTATTTGATTTTATTAATAATTCAACAAAACTCTTAGATTGCTGAGACTGTTTGAAATTTTATGCATCTATTAAACTCTAACACTAAGATTTTTTAAACGCTTTAATCCAATGCATTACTGTGGTTGTTTTGCCTGCCATTCTCCAACCCACCTCCTCCTTAACAGAATATCTGGGACCCTGCTAAAACAGCTTCCTCGGAAAACTTTACATGGAAGGTGATTAGCCATCCTGACAAGGACCCCAATGACCATCAATTGTTCAAATGTCTCCTTAAAAGCTTCAAAAGCTAAAAATCTATTACTGGAGCAAGTAATAGTTTCCAGGTGGAATATAAAAATTAATTTCTCACACCAACTATTCTTTACAATTTAAATTCAAATGCTACAAGTTCAATGCTATATTTTTTTTAAAAATCAGAGCCTAAAAAAATACCTCTTATCGTATTAGGATTTGAACGTCACAGTTGAAAATGTTAACCCTCTGATCAATAAATACTTTTTTAAAATCTTGAATGCAAATTCTAGTTTTAATCATAATTAATTCCAATTTTATTAAAGTAAAGCTTTCATATTTTCTTTTTCAAATGCCTTTTGCGCACTTTTTAATTTGTGTTTGTTTACAACTTACAAAATCAGACAATTGAAACATCACCCCATTGATGTGTAATAGTCATGTTTATGAACCAGTTTATTGTTCAAGTTTTTTTTACATAAACTCTTTTATGACTGTTCAGTTTAATGTTTGTAAAACATTGAAAAATTAACAATTCCAAATCAAATTGAATGCAGCAATATGTATATAAATAAATTGTAATGTTTCTTCAATTATCATGTAAATTTTAATTGTCTGCCATCTCCACAGATTATAGTCACTTTTCCTCAAGGATCCTTCTTTTCTGTGTGTGGCCTTTCTGGCAATAGTGTTGAATGTGATATATGTTATTTTGTTATTTGATCCTGACAATTACTAATCTGCAATAATTCATGCATTTCCTCATTTGTTATTTATATTAAATATATTTCAACGTGTTAATCACACATTTTTGAAAAGCATAATTTAGCATTTATTGAAGTGAATTTAAAGATCAGGACTACCATTGCCAATTACAGATGTAAATTTGAAGGAAGCCTGTGTGTCTAAATTTCTGGGTACAGATTTACACTCAGTTTGCATTTGCTTTAAGCAAGGATACCCTTGTTGTATGGTCTTTTTGATTATGTCAGTAAATGCAGGAAGATATGGAAATAGATCTTGAGGAATTGGCACAAAATTACATTGGAATTTCCTTGATTGTTTCAGCAGTAATTAGTCCATATGTTGGTTGGAAACTGAATGGAAATTCTTTATTTCATTTAATGGTCACTGCTATTCTGCGAAGTGGTGTTGTACTTGATTGATCAATATGGGAATTAATTTCAAAAAAATTCTTTCCTGACCTATATATTTTATATCAGTTCCTTGATAAATATTTTCATTAATCAAATTATTGGTTGAATGGCAACTTTCCAAGTGATTGCCAACCCATTTTGCTGGCAGCAGCATTTTCACATTGAAATAGATTTGTCGCTGAATATTGTGGCTATACGAGTTTTAAAATGCTGGGAATAAAGGCAACTAAATTTATGGGATAAAACTATGGCACACTGCCAGAAAAGCATGCAGCAAATTTAACACCAGCCTTTTTGTACTTTTAATTTTGTCAAACATCACAGTCACCCAGAGGAAATCAATAAAGACATGGTAAAATGCAAATTTGGCAGAGCTGAACTCTCAGCTTCATTAGGGGAAGGTTAGGTTTTAATGCTTGTGCATCAAATGGGTATTACTGTTCACATTTTCCTTTTGCTTTGTTTGTCAGATGAACAAATCTGTACCATGGTGAAAATTGCCAAGTGTTTAATAAGCAAGCACAGCTGCTTTGTGATAACTACCACACAAAGTGCTCAGCTAAAAAACACAGCTGTAGTGGAAGGGGACCCACAGCATACATACATTTGTCTGGTTAACTTCAATGCCTTGACTATCAATCAGGACAAACAAAGAAAAAAATGAATGGCATTAGTCAAAACAACGGATTGCAAATAAAGCACTGTTCCATGATTAATACTGTTTAGTTTAAATGTGAAATAATTTGTGCTCTTAAAACGTGATGATCGATTTCCATTAGACTTTTTTTTTAAAGAAAAAGAACGTTTTGGGAAGTACAGTGACAAAATACCTCTTAGGGATTTTACACATCAAACTATATGTGGATGGAAATGACTTCCCATTCAGTACTATCAGGGTGAATCTCTTCACCGAGTGTGCAGGGGCCTTTCTTAAATTTGGGATTTATACCTGATGTGTCGAAAACTGTATTTGTACTTGAAAGACTTTTTTGATTCTGTAAAAAACATCAGGATGAAAAATGCATGTACTGAATGGTTCTAATGCAACAGAAGTGATTTGGATAAAATCTGCTGTGGATGCCATGTTCTGATGTTAAAGCAGATGTTCTTTTTTTTTCATTGTGGTTTGCATCTTTTCCCTCTGGCACTTTTGATCTCTCTGTGGAAAAAGGTGGATGTGGATTTTGTTTACTTGTTGAGCAGCCATGCTACTTAAACATCTTTTTCCACATAATTTTTCCAAACCTTTCAAACCTCAGGCTATGCAAAGATGATTCTGATCATAAAGAATACGAATTGGATTTAGTGGGTGATTATCAGTTAAATATAGGTCCAAAAGTGAGAGAGCAAGCAACATTAGGTTTCGTGTTTCTATTCCCCTGGTCATTTTGCAGATGTCAAACTCAAAGTAACAGTTGTAATTTCTGCAATTAAAGCCACCATTATTGCTTCCTTGAGTCAAATTAGGAATCTAAACTACTTGCCTAAATGTAACCACCAGTTGCTTCCTGCACATTTGAAGGCTTGGTCTACAGGAGAGGCTTCAAACTGACTGCTGTCTGAAAACTAAGTAATGTCATAAGCAATAATCCATCTCTTAAACACTACCCCAGTGCTTTATCTGCTAGATAATGATTGATACAGCCAGCCCTGTCATGCAGTACGTCGTTGAGGGATTGGATCACTGGTGTGGGAGGAGAACATATGAGAGCAATCCAAATGCATGACAAACTGCAGACATAACAGTCCACTCAGACACTTGTTACAAGCACATAAACACTTGTTGCACTGAGATTCAAGAGCAGCAGCTGAAAATTAACTCAGTGAAAAAGCTTGGACTGATCTGTCATTTATCAACTACCTATTAACCATTTACTTGCCAACTTTCCTGTTGAACAATACCGTAAGCCTCAACAATATATTACCCTTATGTCAAGTTCAACGCAATGGAGTTCTTATACATTTGTTGAACTTCAGGAGAAAAAAATGCATATCTAGGCAACTGATGAGATCTGATTTAGCCTACAAAAATTGATGTTTCAGGGTGGAGGGAGAAATCGGTTATTATGTGGGCTGAATTTACCAAAAGCTTCCAAACTCTAAATTTGGGTTGTTCCACCGCTGGTGAATTGGTTTTTAGATCCTGTTCCAAATGAGATCCTGGCAGAAGATGAGTGTCCTTAATGATATCAATAGGGATTATGGAGCTGCATGGAAAAAAACAAAAGGACAGTCAAGTCCATTTTTTTTAAATCACTTAATTTAATTATTAGTAAATGTTTTAGTGCTCTTAACGACTTTTTAAATGTTTGATCATTATTATTTTGACTGCCAGCACAGCAGTAAGACATTGCTGGTTGTTAAAGCTTTTAGGGATGTATTGATGGTTGATGGTCAATGCTCCCTTGGAAACCCTGGCTCTGCCCAGATCTTTCAATAGGGCCCCAAGATGCTTCAGAGCAGCATACGCATTATGTTGACAAATTTGGCCCATGTTAAGAACAGACAAACAACATGAAAAAATCAATTAAAATAGATCTGGTACCAAGAAAACCAATATTTTGGTATTTCCAATTTCATTTGAACTCTTTAAAAATAATTAAAATACTATCAATTCTCAGAGACAATGAAAGGACGTAGATTGAAAATTATCAGATGAACATTTTCAGCATGACTGCATAAATCTCTCGAAAGGCACTGACAGACAAATTTAGGTTTCCACAATAAAATGTCTCAAACAATGGAGACTTGTTAGGTCTTTGAAAGTCATCCAAACACAAACCTATTTTCTTCTCAGGACAAGCTTTCAGTTTTGTCATTGCCAGTATGCCTCACAGGTGCTGGGTTTTCACGTTTCCTGGCACGCCTCAGTCAAAGCTGACAATAAGTTGAAGACAGGAGGGGGAAAAATAAAGCATTCATGGTCAAAGGAACTTCTTTTCCTGCCTTTCTTAATGACGACCACGGTCGCCTTGGCAAATAGAGTAAAGATGCCTCTCCACGGCCAAATGCTGCACATTTGACATGGCACAACAATTGACTTTGTATGGGTGATTTGCCCCACTATACATCAGACCCCACTATCAGATGAATCACTTCTCTTTCCCGTCCGTTCAGAGGGTACTCCACGCCAGATGCTTAGAAATTAAGCAAACAAGGAGCCATTAAGAGGACAAAAATAGCAGCACACATTTTCATTTGGGTCACTCTCCTTCTTCCACAAGTGCTGACAGGCAAACTTGCGATTAATGAACACTGCTAGAGTTAGTTTTTTGGAAAACATTTGTTAGCAAGCCATATCGTTAAATATACAGGGAGATTTTAAAACTAAGGAGTCCTTATCATTGCCCTCCATGGGCAGTATTTCAAAATTATGACACAAAACCAAATCTACACAACTAAGCTGAGAACATACGCCAGTCTTTAGAGAACAGCTCAGTGAACATAAAAAGTTCTGTTCTCAAGTACTATTACAAGACCATAAATTAACATTACGGCCAAACACCACTGCAGCATTTTCATGGAGACAGACGGCTTTTAAAAAAATGAATTAAAAGCTCAGTGGAGTTTATCAGAAGGTTGTAATATGTTATATAGGAACACGCTGCAGATTTGGTTTTATTAGTTTGACCATATAACCCTTAGAACGCAGAAAAGACGAAATTACCACAACTCTCCCATTTTGCACAAAACACTGTGGAATCATAACAAATTTGTTATTAAATTGTCAGAAAATGTTAGGCTTGAATAAAGATTTTATTTATCATGGGTTACAAAATGGCTAATTTGTAATATTTGTACTTCAGCCTTTTTAATCAGGAGTGTCATAACTTTAACCCAAAGAAAAAACTTGTACATGAAGATATTCAATTTGGTGAGCAAAGAAAACGGAAATAATTAAGGACTCCACATTTCATCGATAATATTCATTCAAATGCTTTGTCCGAGCAGAAGTGAATTGCAACATCAATTTTCAAACTGGGACACATACTTTGAATCGTTTCACATCAAGTGTGCATTCGCATGGAGTCAAATAATCTACTTTCTGAATCTAAACTGTGATTTTCAAAAAAAATTATAATAACCTTAACTCTTCAAAAATGGATAGTTCATACCATCTTTGTCAATTTCAAGATGTCCCAAATTATGAATTGTTTTTGCAAACAACTTGTGCTTTACAGGGTCCATGAAAAGCAAGGAAAACTAGATGAACAAAGAGATTGAGGGATAAATATTGGTTCAAAGTTTCAGAAGAATTCCTTTGACCTGACACTGCATCCAAAAGAAATGTAGTAATTAATCAGAAATGAATAATTATTTTAGAGAAATTATCTACTTCGCTGCTTGAAGAATGAAACGTATTTCAGCAAGTAAAAATGGAACTTAGATCTGCAAAGTATCTTGATTTTAAAAATATATATTTTTTAATTGTTAAAAAATATTAAGTGGTGATTTTCTGATTCTACTGTTGCCTAAGAAAATTACAATGAAGATATAAGTGATACATTTTAAGATAAGACTTCTCATGGTGGCCCTCCAGATTGCTTGCGCATTTTGCAACTGTAAGAATGTGGATCCCTGTTTTGATTCTTTCACCATGACATTACCATAAATATACATCGGTGAAATACTTAATTGTGTCATCTCAGCCAAGGTGTCTCCCAGTACCTGGTCAGAGAACTGACATGGCACAGCTATGAATCACAGAAATGAAAACATAACAAGAGACAAAAAAGATGAATGGAAACCTGGAACATCTCCTTACAACAATTAATGTGTCAGTTTACTTTAAGTTGGAAGTAGAGCTGTTCATAAATTGATCAGAGCAAATAAGCCATTGCCAATTTGTAAGAGCTAAACGACATAAGTAAAATAATTGGAGAAATTCAACCAGGGACAAATTAACTTTTATTGTGTATAGTTAATTTTTGGCTCATAAATTTCAGAAACAACACTTTCCTGAAAGGCCCAATTTTCCCAATTCACTCTACAATTAGTTACACTTGGGCTGCAGAAAATGGGAATTAATATTCTATAATTTGGCCCCTATGCACTGTAGATTCAAAAATACGGTGATAATATGGGGGTAGCGATGAATTAATTTTCTGAATTAGCATTAATATTGGCAAGTTAATGGTTGTTTCTTCCTGTATATCTATTTTTTTTATATATATATATTTATAAATATACATATGCACACTTTATCCCAAGCCCAGTGTTTTTCAAAACAAATGAATATTGTTTTTGCCCTTGCAGTAGGGATCATGGACTACTTGTGATCAAGAGGCCAAAGTAATCTCCTCTCAGGCCTTTCTCAACACACCGTTGAGGTGATTGAAAAGTGCCTGGGGTCATTCACCTTCTGATTTTTTTTCTCTCTCTCTTCCTGTAAAAAGCACCTGCTTTCTGTGGGTAACTGCTACAGATCCCCCATGCTTTAAAAAAAATTAAATTTAGACATACAGCACAGTAACAGGCACTTCTGGCCCATGAACCCCATGCCTCACAATTACACCCAACTGACTTAAACCCCTGGACATTTTGAAGGGTGGGAGGAAACCGGAACAACCAGAGGAAACCCACACAGACACACAGAGAACGTACAAATTCCTATCAGACAGTGCCAGATTTTAACCCAGGTCACTGGCACTCTAATGGCGTTGCGCTGACTGCTACACTAACCGTGCCAAAATGGGCTCATCTGGAATTTGAACCTGGAACCTCTTGCATCCAATGTGAGAAACATACCTCTAGACCAGTGATTTTCAAACTGCCCCCCCTAAACTCACATTCCATCCTAAGTATTCCCTATGCCATAAGTGCTCTGTGATTAGTAAGGGATTGCTTAAGGTGGTGTGAGTGGGAAGGAAAGGTTGAGAACAAGTGCTCCAGACCCAGTTGTTATTGAAATATTTTGTTTCAGAAAAATGATCATTAGCCCATTTCCTTTGGAGTTCTGAAACCGTGCACAATTAGGTACGATTAAAAGAGTGGTTTTCAAACATTTTCTTTCCATTCACACACCACCTTAAGCAATTCCTTACCAATAACAGAACACATAGTACAGGGATTGCTTAAGGTGGAATGTGAGTTTGGGGGGCAGTTTGAAAACCACTGCTCTAAACCAACAAGCCAATAGCTGAATTTCTGAACCACTGGGAACTAAACTCTGGTTCATTTAGTTTTTTTTTGTTTGTGTAGATTTTTCAGTAAAAAATCTAGCAATCTTTCAGTGGGTCATATCTGAATACAGAATTGGAAGTGCATTTATTAGGCTTTTGAATAGATCAGTTTGTACTATTGGACATGAACTATCCCAATTCAGAGAGTTCATAATTTCTAAGTAACTTCTATGCAATCGTTTTTGTATTTGTGCAAAAGTAAAAGTATTTCTTTGTACACAAAGTGCTGAAGCACTTATTACAAGGGATACCATTAAACATAATGCTCAAACTTTAGTAATAAATGTTATTGGGTAATACAAAGGACAAATGTTTCAGATTCAAAATTTCTCAAACTAATCATTCTGAGAAAAATAAACAGGATTCAGTTCCTATAGCCTGCAGTTGTTATTGAAGAAGGGTATGTCTAGAGATTGCTAAATGAAATCAGTCCCACTGCAATTATGATCATTGAAGCGTACACTCAATATATCGTGCCAAATTGGGTAGACTTGAGCAATTTGACTTCCTCCATGAAACCCTGAGGGACAGTTTTGAGAAAGTACAGACTGTTTACAAACAGGGCAAGCCCTCTTGGAATGAGGGTTTAACTATCTGCAGCAGTACACAGCCACACACCTGCTAGAGATTTCTGTCGCTTCTTATGAGCATTTTCAGCCATTTAAAAACACGCCAACCTTATACACGAACTGCACTAGAAATCTAAATATAACCTCTGTTGTTCTCAAAACAGATTTTTCAGGGGAAAGGTCAGATGTCAATGTTCTTTGCCCATCACATTTTGTAAACGCTGCAGCTACACGTTTTACTTTGTCCTTCTTCTTTAATCTGACTTTCACTGTCTTTGCTCAGTATTAATGGCCTTAGAATGGGTTCAGAAACCTTACTGCATTACACAATGACATGTCTCTGAGGGGGCCCATGGCTTGGTGTCTTCAATTGTCAGCCCAGCTATAACATCCATTCTAACTTGGAAATCAGTACAAGCAATCCCTGGATTGGTGATTCTGATGAGAAATGTTTGGAGACCGTCCTATTTACACTCTGACTACTTCTACGGGCAAGTGTCGTAAAAGTTGACCAAAGTTACGTGTTGAATTATATTTGTAAGCCCCAGAGGAGCTCAACATCTCATTGCAACTATTTTCAAAGAGCTGAGGTTTCAGAATGTGTTTTTTGAGACATAAAGCACGGTAACAGGCTCTTTCAGTCCACGAATCCATGCCACCCAATTACACCCAAATGACCTATAACCCCACCCCCCCCAGTACATTCTGAAGGGTGGGAGGAAGCCAGAGCACCTAGAGGAAACCTATGCAGACACAGGAAGAACATACAAACTCCTTATAAACAGCGCGGGATTCAATCCCTGGTCCCGACCACTGGTGCTGTAAGAGTGTTGCGCAAGCCACGAAAGCTAATAAATCACTTGATTTTGGAGATGAAAATATTGCAACTCCCTTCAGCTATTTTGTTTCCTTGATTAAATGCATGGGATACTTCCTTTGGAAGTTCCCTGTGTGTGCAGAAGCTACCTACTTCATTTGTTTGGTTCTGTGATTATAGTCTTAGTAAACACTCATATTACAGTATAGTGAATACACAGAGAAAAAAAGTACTTAATTGCCTGTAAACTACTTTACGATGTTCTGATGTCATTTCATGTATGATAAAGATTTCTGTCTTTCATATACTTTATTTTATCTCTTTCCACACTTCCATGTACAATTCTTGCTTTATATCCACCAAACAAGAACAATTTGTCATTTGGGCTAAAGACATTCTTAGACGAAGAACTTACTTATTAAAAAAAGTGTTTTATTTTGCACGATGTAAATGGATTAAGTGGGTGCACATTGAAAAAATTTCTTCATTTATTAATGTATCATCCAGTTATTATAGAGATTTCCTTGGGTTCTTTGGGTTCAAATGTCAAATTACACAGTCATGTTTAAGTACCAATATTGTAAATGATCTCAACTTAAATAGCATCAAAACAATAATGATAGGTTAACATTTCAGATGGAGCTCTTCAAAGAGCCACAACTGAGATCATTTTATATTTTAAAAATGTTTTAGTTACTCAGCATGGTAACAGCCACAAGCCGGTGCCGCCAAATACATCCCAATCAATCTGGAAAGCCTGTACATTCTTGAAGGGCGTGAGTAAACCGGAACACCCAGAGGAACCTTGTGCGGTCACGGGGAGAACATACAAATTCCTCGCAGACAGTGCTGAATCTGAAACTGGGTCACTGCCGCTGTAACAGCATTGACACTAAACATCCTGTCCTTACTGCATTTTTCAACCATCATTTTAAATGTGAGGATTCTAATATTTAGATGCTGACCAACGTAAAATATAATTCCCAATTTTGTTGTTTTACTGTCAAGTTTTCAGAATGGATTGTTCTTTGATTAAACTCGGAAATCGCTGGAACTACTCAGAAGGTCAAGAAGCAAGTGTGACAAAAGAGAACCAACATTTAGAATTTCCAGCATCTGTCGCTTTTAGATTTTCAATTTGAGCTGTCCTGCACTTGATTCCACTGCTCTACGAATTGAGACCAGGTAGAAAGGCACTCGACAAACAGCTTGTAAGGTCATTATTTAAAGTGAAATCTGTGGATGAAGAAAATAAGGGCAAAGGTGGGTTGGGTGACGTCCGTAGAACTCAGTGAATGTTTCTAATTTATATCAGAAATGCCATAAAATAGTTTCATGTTCATTTGATCACAGGCGCAAGGAAAGAGGGAATCAGAAACAAATGAACTGTAGAATGACTTGTATAAAAATATGTTCAAAAGGAAGAAAAGCAGAAATATCCCGTCCATTCAGATTTTGCACTACAGAAAGGACAGATGCAGCTTCTGCAAATTGCAAAGAGAGAAGTTTTCTCATCGATGAAAAAAATAAATGAAACTAATACAGAATCCAACTACATGCAAAAACCAAGAGAATACATTGGGATTAAACCATCCGATGTTCTGACCATTTAAAAACTGGGCAGGCATTGGAAGCAATGCCAACAACCGCTGAAGAGTCTGTGATTTGAGTTAAATAAAAGGGAGAAAATTGGTATTTTTAGCCTTAAAAGGAAGCAGCTCAGAGAATCATCTGAAGGAAATAGTCAAGATGATCAATTAAATGGAATAGAAAAAGGACACAGTCAAGTTTTATCACTTCAATGACCTCAGTATTCATGACTTGGTTTTCCCTAATGTTAATTGATCAATACTTAAAGTGAACCTTTGGCAGAACACTATCAGTGGACAGTGTGGGATCAGTGAAGGGGCAGTTAAATTCTGCAATAAAAACAAATGTTATTAACAGAATGGATACATTTTGGGTTAAAAGAAAAGCGAGACCGAGGTAAAAGGTGGACTGTAATTTTACTGATGGTGGTGCAAGCACAAGGGGCTGAAGGCCTGCTCCTGCTTCTAGTTCTCATGTCTTGCTGTAAAATGCTGGAACTGCTTAGCGTATCAGGCAGCCATCTGTTTGGAGATTTAAAAAAAGGGAATTTTGAGGTTTATGACTTTCATCAGAGATTTGCCAGTTCTGGAAACTCGGTAGGTTAGTAATCTAAAATTGTTGAATTTGTTATCGAGCCCATGGAGCTATAATGTGCCTCGTCGGAGGCCGAGTTACTGTTGCACAAACTGACATCGGGTTTTTTTTTGGGGAGAAGTATAAATGCCCAAAGGCAGCAAGTTCAAAGTGGGAATGTGATAGAAATTGGTCACTGGGAAGAATGTGACGGTGCAGATAAAATTTGGTTAAATCGTTCCTGGGATATGGAACCTCAGTTATTTGAATCTATTTACAACGCAGTAGAAGATGATTCTGGCCATTAACACCAATTACACCCAGTTAACCTACCAATACCAGACATTTCTGTAGGGTGGGAGAAAATCCAAGCACCTGGGGAAACCCCCCACAGGTCACAGGGAGAATGTAGAAGCTCCTAACGGACAGCGCCAGATTCAAACCCAAGTCATTGGTGGTGTAATAACGTTATACTAACCACAGCACTAATACATTGCAGGATAATATCCATTATATGATAGACCAGGGAAGTTGGGAGTATTCTTCTGAAAGCAACTAAGGTTGAGAGAAGATTTCAACATTGGGATTCCAACATTATGAAAGGTCTAAGCAAAAAAAAGTTGAAAAAAAATCATTCCCATTGGCAAAAGGTCATGAACCAGTGGTTACCGTTTGTCAATAGGAGTGATGAAGTCTCGTGATTTGGAGCACACTCTCGTAAAGGGTGGGGTGGAAGCAAAACCATTCTGGTACTTTATAAGGATATGTAAATGAAGAAGAATAATTGTTGGGCAATGGGGAATAAATCAGAGAACAGGACGCATGCCTCGCTCTGACAAAAGCTGACATGGGGGTTACTGAATGAACAGGCACCTTCAGACTGGTACTTGTTCTAGGATCCTCATTAGCCATTAAAATGAAGCTCCTCATTATAATATTCTGATATATTATCAACATAGAAATTATTTTACTAATAGGGAAATTAAATATTTAATAATAAATCTTTTCCCCATCTCCTTGTTCTTCATACATTTCCCATCCAGATATTTCCCTTTTATGGATTATTAGCAGAATCAGAATTCATTGTCATGAACAAGTCACGAAATTCCTTGTTTTGCAGCAGCGTTGAGCAAACAATAAATAAAAATAATAGTGCGTGAAAAGTGAGGCAGTGTCTTTGCTTCATTGATCATTCAGGAATCTGATGCCTGCGGGGAAGGAGCTGTCCTTGTGCCGCTGAGTGCTCGTCTTTAGGCTCCTGTACCTTTCCCCGATGGTAGCAGAGTACAGAAGGTATGGGCTGGGTGGTGGGGGTCTTTGAGGATAGAGGATGCTACTTTAAGAAACCACCTCAAGTAGATGTCTGGTGCCTGTGATGTGGCAGGCCGAGTTAACAACCCTCTGGAGTTTATTCTTGTCCTGAGAGTTGGCATCTCCATACCAAGCAGTGATGAAACCAGCCAGAATGCTCTCCATGGTGCACCTGTAGAAGCTTTTGAGAGTCTTCAGTGACCTACTGAATCTCCTCACAAAGCATAGCCACTGATGAGCCTTCTAGGTGATGCTCCAGGACATATCCTCGGAGATGTTGACACCCAGGAATTTGAAGTTCTTGACCCTCTCCACTTCTGGGCCCTTGATGAGGTCTGGGTCATGTTCCCTTGACTTCCTCCTTGGTTTTGTTGGTGTGACACCACTCAGCGAGCAGCTCTATCTCCCTCCTGTTTGGTTCCTCATTGTCGTTTGTGATTCTGCCAACCACTGTGGTGTCATTGGCAAATTTGTACACTGTATTGGAATTGTGCCTGACCACACAGTCATGGTTGTACAAAAAGTAGAGCAGTGGGCTAAGCACACATCCTTGAGGATAATTTGCATTTCATTTGGTGTCAAGTCAAACTTTGCTGTAATAATGAATAATTTCTGAACACAAAAGCCTTCATTTAGCTTATTTCTACGTATTAACATGATTTTTCAGAGACTCCGTACTTTCTCCATACACCAAGTCAGGGTACATTTGGATTATAACATTGAGCATTATCATAACTGTTCATTCATTACAAAATATACTGTAAATAAATAGCTTATTTTATATCCTGAGACTAGTGATGAGTAAAATGAAAAAGAAACACCTATTTACAGAAATATAGTTTGTTTTTTAATTGTTTGTTATAGTTATTAAACCATTAAGGGCACAAGCAGTCGAAGCAAGAGCAGGTGATTTAGCTGTCATGCCCTCCCAATAAGATTATGGTTGTGTCTTTTACTCATTGTCACTTCACTACATCAATCCATATCTCTTAACACCTATATCTAAAAGTGTATCAGTATTGGACCCTAGAATTTGAGCCAAGAAGCATCCATCATCAATCAGATTGTAGAATCTTTGGACTTGACTTGTACACAGGAGCACAAATTACACATATTTCTTCACTTTTTTTAACTCAATGAATTAATTTCTGATCAGTAAATTAGCAAATTAATTAGAGATGTCTTGGCTCTCAAATGGCAGTCAGTCAAACTGGTTTTGTTCTGGATTGCAACAAAGGCAGTCCGTTTGCCTAATCTTTTAATTGCAGTATCTTGAGTTTAAAACGTTTTCAACATCACTTTATATTTTTAGTTTCTTTGAGAGCATGTTTTCGACACAAGTGCAAGGTATTTCCAAAACAGAATCCTGCCCTGATTGCAGCTTCTTCAATACATAGCTCACAAATGCGGGTTAAACAAATTGAAATGTAATCTAAGAGCGTTCAAGGTTTGCAATTTTCTTAGGCCATTGTTTATACTGATTTCCACCCTTTTTTTTGATGTTTGGGCTTATGCTTCTGGGATTGAGGGATATTTGAGCAAATTCTGACACCAGGACAATGGACACAACTTTGGGAACAATCTTAGATTCACGTTCGGGATGTAAAAAGTGGAAGAAAGTTCAGGCCACACACTTTGAGAAAAGCGTTAATTTAAATTAAAAGCCACCAGCCACACTTTGCATTACAGACCTAATTAGCTCTCCGGTGAACCTTGGCGTCTCTCAAAGAAGAAATGCTTCACTTGATTCTCTGTCGTCTGCACCACATGTCAAGGCCAGTGATGTAAAACCAGTACCATTTCCAAAACATGCATGTTGTGATGCAATGCTTGAAAACAGAAACAAAGAAAATTCATATAGTCTAACAATAATTGGCAATATTTTAAGAACAGAATAACAAAATCCACCAACTTCAACTCAAATCAACTCAGTTTAAATAATCACTGCTCTATAAAAGTCCGGACTCATTTGATTATCCATTTAAATTCCATCTTGTTTTACAATAATTTATCAGCTAAACACACAAACATAATGACATACAGCAAATGACTGATTAATGTGTATTCATTGCAGCAAGCTCACTAATAAGAACTGCAAAAACATAATGGGCCTCACATGTACAGGAGAAGCCAATTAAGCCACTACAGGTGACCTATTGTCTCAAGGGAAAGTCAATGATCCTGAATAACTCTCGAGCCATGATCTTCTGAGGCCCCACAGGTGGCACGGGGCTCACTGACTGCGAGCAAGAGTATAGGGCCTCAGAAATTGCACACTCCATTCCTAAAGAGCTACATTTTCCAACTGCTAGCTTTTTAAAAATGCCGCAATAGATTGAATTGCTGCTTTGCCCAAATGCTGCTTTTCTGAGCCGCATTTACTCAAATGATGAATTTCTCGAAGTTGAGTGGATTTTGACTGGAAGAACGCTGCCTCGCTGCATTAACTGGGTTCATCTCTGGAAAAATTAGCTTGCCTTATTTTGCACACATCCTTAAACCATTTGGATAACATATAACATTTTTGGATAGTCCCGATCAAGGGTGGTGTGGTGATATGTTTCCTCCATTGTATATTGTTATCATTGTCGGTTGTATATATGGAGCTGGCCCGCCCACGGATGACTCATACCCTATGACTCCTCCCCCATGGTCCTGGGCCATAAAAGTCGAGCCATCTTCCCCTTGCCATCATTCCGATCCTGGGATCCGGGCCAGCAAGGTTCTTCTGTGTATTAAAGCCTATCGTTCCCTCAGCTTGTCTCTGTAGTTACTGGTAGGGCTCTACAGGTGGCCAATCTTTTAATTTTTAATTTAGACATTCTGCACGGTTACAGGCCATTTCAGCCCACGAATACGCATCGAGGGTGTAGGTTAATGTGGCGGCACGGACACATGGGCCGAAATGGCCTGTTACCGTGCTGTATGTCTAAATTAAATTAAAAGGTTGGCCAGCCCTGGTAGATAGTGATTGCAATTTTTGCATTTTGATAGGTGCTAAGAATCGAGAGGCAGCGAGGTGCTGGCAACTTGAGGCGAGGAAACCATGCAGGCTGTGGACTGCTGGTGACTTGCGGTTAAAGGACACAAGCCAGGTTGCGGACTGGCTCGAGACTGGCTGAAGGGGTATAGAAACTGAGTTGTGAGAGGGTGCTCAGGGTGGAAAGAGCTCCCGACGGGCTTTGGGCGCTGAAGGCTTGATTGTGTCGGAGGTTTGGGTCTGGAGTTTGGATCGCCGATGGTTTGGACTGGAGTCTGTGTGGCTGCAGGAGTGCTGGAGACGAATCTGCTTGATCTTTCTTTTTAATCAAGATTCTGAAACCCAGGTAACGTTTTCGTAAATCTTTTCTGCACTCTCTCTACCTTGTTGATATCTTTCCTATAATTCAGTGACCAGAACTGCACACAATATTCCAAATTTGGTCTCACCAACACCTTGAAAAGTTTCAACATCATTTCCCAACTCCTGTATTCTATGCTTTGATTTATGAAGGCCAGCATACTAAAAGCCTTCTTCACCAAAGCCAAACGGGAAGCAGTAAGGCAGGCAGAAATAGAGGGGAGAGAGAGAAAGAACAGAAGCATGAGCTGGAACTAGCTAAATTAAAGCTGACCCTAACACAATGAGGGAGAAGCCCAAAACCCATAAGCTGGTCAGGAGGAGAGGTTTCTGGTCAGTAAGGAAGTGAGGTTGGTTCCTCCATTTGAGGAAGCTGAAATAGATAATAGATAATTTTCAGCATTTTGAGAAAGTAGCTGTAAATATAAAATGGCCACCAGACCAGTGGTCACTCCTGCTACAAAGTGTTCTTAAAGGGAAAGCCCAACAGGTGTATTCGTGTCTCATGGTACAACAAGCAGCTGATTACGAATTTGCAAAGCAGGCTATACTCTGA
Organism: Narcine bancroftii; assembly: GCF_036971445.1. Taxonomy (NCBI): domain Eukaryota; kingdom Metazoa; phylum Chordata; class Chondrichthyes; order Torpediniformes; family Narcinidae; genus Narcine; species Narcine bancroftii. The sequence goes on along the minus strand of NC_091473.1, from coordinate 171,852,099 downwards.
TCTTATGAACTAATTCCAGAGGTTTATAGTCAAAAGTTCAGGAGTTTTAAAAAAGCAGCAATCCAATCTTAACTAGATTTTGTTTATAGGAAGGTTGTGAGTTTTGATCGGTGGTATGCCACAATAAAAGTAGAAAATAACTTTGATTGATTGAGGGAAATCATTCTGATTGAGGAGATTAAAAATTATGTTCCTGACGATATTCAAGTGTACTTGGCAGAGAAAAATATAAAAACTTGGCAAGAATTGGGTAAATTCGCAGAGGAATATGCTCTAACCCACAAGCCTAAGTGGACGCCAGAGAAAACCTTTCAAAGGAATACTGTTGATAATCCAAGTAGAGTAGAAAGAAAATCTAGAAGTGAGGTTAAAGGAAGAGAGGAAGAGAAATGGGTGAAGGAAAAAATTTTGAGTGTTATTTGCCACTATTTTAAGAAGCCAGGGCAAATTGTCCTATACTGCCTGTGTTCAGAGTGAGAAAGTTAGGGATATTTTTAAACCATTCATGACTGAAGGTTTCATTTTGGTTAAAGAAGGATCCAATCAGGTGTCAGTTAAAATCCTGTGGGATGCTGGAGCAGCCCAATCGCTTGTATTAAGCAACCTTTTGAATTTTGGTGAGGAGACCGATACTGGAGATGTGAATTTAATTAAAGGCATTGGTGGTGAAGCAGAGCCTAGACCTTTACATAGAATAGTGAGGAAATCAGACTTAGTTAATGGCCCAGTTACGATAGGGATAAGATCAAGTCTGCCAGTGGATGGAGTTTCTCTTTTGTTAGGAAATTATTTAGCAGAGGGTAAAGACATAACTGCAGTGAAAATCACAAGTAAGCCATTGGTTTATGAGTCTGAAAAGGATTTGGAAATCTACCCTGCATGTGCCATTACTAGAGCTATGTCTAGAAAAAAGGTAGAGGTAGAGAAAGTCTGTGATAATCCTGTAGTGGAGGCAAGCATTGAGGACAAACCTAAGGATCCAGTTTTGCTGTTGTCAAGCGAAGAATTAATAGCCAAAAAAGCATGATCCTGATCTTGTTGGGATAAGAGATAAGAATCTGTCTAACCAGGAAATTGAAACTGTGCAGTAGGTTACTTTGTTCAAGGTGGAATATTGATGGGAAAGTGGAGTCCACAAGTGATATCTGCCAGTGAAAACTGGGCGGTAATAAGGCAAGTTGTAATTCCCAAAACTTACAGGAATGAAATATTAAAGTTGACTCATAGTACACCTTTGGGAGGTCATCTTGGAGTGAAGAAGATGGTAGAAAAGATAAGGAAATAGTTTTATTGGCTGAAATTAAGAAAGGATGTTGTGAACTTTTGTAGAACCTGTCACACTTGTCAACTGGTGGGCAAGCCTAATCAAGGACCACCAGTGGCACCTTTACAACCCATCCCTGCTTTCAAGGAGCCCTGCTCAAAAGTGATAGTGGATTGTGTTGGCCCATTGCCAAAAACCAAAGTGGAAATGAATATTTGTTAACACTCATGTGCACAACTTCAAGGTTTCCAGAGGCTATTCCTCTGAGAAACATTAAAGCAAAGACGATTGTGAAGGCTATGCTAAAATTTTTCACACTGTTTGGCCTACCAAGGTAAATTCAATAGGACCAAGGGAGTAATTTTATGTCTGGAATATTTCAACACGTGATGTATGAATTGGGAGCCCATCAAATTGTGTCGTCTGCCTATCATCCTGAAAGTCAAGGGGCCTTGGAAAGGTTCCATTTAACTGTGAAAAATATGATGAGGGTTTATTGCATGGAAAATAAAAAGGATTGGGATGAAGGAATCCATTTTTTATTGTTTGTTGTTAGAGAGGCAACTGAGGAGTTTCTTGGCTTTAGTCCATTTGAGTTGGCGTTTGGTCATGAAGTCAGGGGTCCAGGTCCATTCCTATTGTTGAAGGAACAGTGGATACATAATGATATACAATCAAATCTGTTGGATTATGTTTTCAAATTTAAAAAACAGTTTACATCAGGCTTGTAAGGTGGCAAGGAAAGATTTTAAAACTGCTCAGGGAAAAATGAAAATACGGTATGATCTAAAATCCAAAATTAGGGACATTAAACTTGGTGACAAAGTATTGGTTTTGTTCCTAATCCTGTCAAACACTTGAGAGCTCAGTTTGCAGGTCCATATAAGGTGAAATCAAAAATTAACTAGCTCACCTATGTCATTGAGATGCCTGATCGTCGAAGAGAGACACAGGTCTGTCACGTGAACATGTTTAAACCTTACTTTGAGAAAATGACTGAGGAGGAGACTAGGATTCCAACCAAGATGCTAGTTATAGAGGAAAGTAAGGAGGAGATAAGTTTTGTGGAAGGTCATGGAGCACAGAAAGTGATAAGCCCCAGGCTGGAAAATTCCATAGTTTTGCAAAACTTAGAAACCAAGTTAATGCATTTGACTAAGTCAGAAAGGGAAGAAATGAAGACATTACTTATGAAATTTAAGGATATATTCCCAGATGTTCCAAGAAGAACTACTGTGGTTTGTCATGATGTGGATGTCGGTGATGCCAAGCCTATTAAGCAACGTCCTTTCCGAGTTAATCAGGAAAAGAGCATATTGTGGATCAAGAGGTGGATTATATGCTCAAAAATGACATTATCTGAAAATTAAGTTCAAATTGGAGTTCACCCTGTGTTCTGGTGCCTAAGACAAATGGCTCAATTAGGTTTTGTATAGATTATCGAAAGGTAAAGATGGTGACAAAAACTGATGCATTCCCTATCCCCAGAATAGATGATTGTATAGATAAGGTGGGGAAGGCTAAGTTTCTTACAAAGGATACTGGTGTGTTCCTTTGACAGAGAAAGGCAGGGAGATTTCTTTATTTGTTGCACCTTTGGGATTGTATGAGTATGTTATCCCTTTTGGGATGAAAAATGCACCTGGCACATTTCAGAGAATTATTAATGCAGTAATTCAGGGTTTAGAGCACACAGGAGGCAATATCGATGATTTAGTAATTAGTACTGATACATGGGAAGAACACATGCTTGAATTAGACCAGTTATTTCAGAGACTGGTGGAAGCACACCTCAGAGAATTTCCACAAGAGTGAGTTTGGACATACCACTGTAATTTATCTGGGTTATGTGGTAGGACAGGGACAGGTGGCACCAGTTAGAGCAAAATTATTGGCTATCACTGTGTTCCCCATTCTCGGTAATAAGAAAGCTCTTCTGAGATTTCTAGGTATGATTGGCTACTATCATAGATTTTGTAAAAACTTTGCAGAAATTGCACTCCCATTAACAAAACTACTTGGAAAGAAAGAAAAATTTATCTGGTCAGATGCATGCCAGGAAGCATTTCTGAAGTTAAAGGCCATTTTATGCCATCAGCCTGCACTTGTGTCCCCTAACTTTGAAAAGCCATATTTTTAGCTTTGGATGCCAGTGACTAAGCAGTTGGTGCTGTACTGTTATTGAAGAAAGATGGTGATGGAGTAGAACATCATATTTTGTACTTCTCAAAAAAGTTTAACAACCATCAACAAAATTATTCAACCATTGAGAAGGAGTTATTAGCGCTTGTTTTAGTGTTGCAACATTTTGATGTGCATATTTGTACTGCTCAAAAACCATTAATAATATATACTCATCATAATCCATTAGTTTTTCTGTCTAAAATGAAAAATAAGAACAGACAGTTATTGAACTGGAGCTTAATGTTACATGAGTATGATTTAATTATTACACACATATAGGGGGTGGATAACATAATAGCAGATTGTTTGTCAAGATGTTAATCTGAGTAGATATGAATCTAATGACCGACTTACTGTAAAAAAAAATGGAGTGTTTATTTTATTTTATTTATGTAATACTTCCATTAATCTTTAAAAAATTTTTCTTGTGGACCAAATTTATAGCAGGGGATGTGTTACAGAGTTCTGAGATGTGTATTGGGCAATATGTTGTGTGGTTTTGTGTTGAAAAGTGACAGTTTGCCTTAGAGAGGCAAGGTGAAGGTGGACTGCTGAGAGAGTGGGAGACGGATTGAGCATGTGCAGAAAATGATCTAAAAATTTCTGGACTTGGACGATAAACCACCACTGGGTGGTTCTATGGAGTGGAAGATGGCCCAGAGCATGAGTCGGTTTAGAATGTTGGGCATTTTAAAAGGGATGAACATTCCGAAGACAGCCAGAAGGATCCAGACCAAGCCATTGTTCCTCTCTCTGCAAGCAACACAAGACAACTTCAAATTTTGCGCTCTCTCTCTCTCTCTCTCTCTCTCTCTCTCTCTCTCTCTCTAAGATCTTTTGGCTTCAGTTTACCAAACAAACTGAATTTTGTTTATGATCTTTGCTTCAGTTGAGATCAAAGTTTTGTGAGTCTTGTGTGCTTTGTGTTGGTTTTGTGTCTAAGTTTTTCTGTGGGCTGGTTGGAAATATAACTTAGACTTTAATTGCATATGTTATATTTAGGCTGGGGAATTTATTAGTTTTACACTGTTATAGAGATTTGCATAGCAGCCAGTGGGCATTGTTATAAAAGGGGGGAGATTTTGAATTAAAGTTTGAAGGTGAATTTTTTTGTTAATAAAGTAATTGTTCATCTTTAGCCCTGTGAGATAAGCCTTCTTTATGGTTGCTGGTTTGATCTTGTAACGGTTAGCATAGTGGTTCGTGCAGTTACAGCACCAGTGACCGGGGTTCAAATTTAAATTTGAATTTGGTAATTTACAGGCATTACCTGATTAAAGTGAAGTTTACATAGTTAAGGTCAACAATGCTGATTTTCTTCAAATTACTTTACATTGTGCGTTGCCTTTTGTCTTTTAAAGTGTTTATTCTTAATGCAGTTAGGCATTGTAAAAGTGTGTCCCAAGCAACTGGAAAATTTGCATATCTGACACCTGCAATCTCTGTAGGTGCCAAACACCGGGGATTTTTTTTACTGTACTTCTGAAAATAAATTTGAACTTTGAAATTTGAACTCTGGGCTATCAATATTCTGAGCTTGAATGTTGATTTGACATTCAACTGAACCAATCACATAAATATAGTGGCTCAAACAGCAATGAAAAAGGGAGCAAAAGGAGCCATATAGCCTGTGTCCCAGTGTCCCCTGGCCAACCCCTCCCCCACCCCTTTGTAGTTTCCCTTGTTTAGACACACTTCTTTCAGACCGAACTATTGTACCCTCCATTTGTATGATAAACTGTGATCACTCATTCTGCAATCACTTTATCCAAGAGGATCCCTAACCACAAGACTTAGTAGTGGGCCGAGTGACCTCATGAGTAAACGGGGTGAATTTCCGCAACACGCAGCTGGTCCAAGATGACGTGGGCTCCCCTTCACTGCCGAGAAGGAGCCCACCCCTAATGCCACGTGTGGGCTAAGGAGACCTCCACTTCTGTTTAGCTGCCCGCTAGCTGGAGAGTGACACCACAACATGATGATGTAACTTCTGGAAGCCGGCAGGTACATCACCAGAAGTGGGCGGACCAGCATGGAGATGTATCAAATTCAAACCAATAAAGTCATTCTTTAGTTCACCCTCACACTGTGTGGACGTCCCTTTACTCGGTAACATGGCCACAGCAGTCGCTATGGTGGTGACCCTGACAGTTCCAACGTTTTGGAATCAGCATCAATCACACGAGAATACAACAACCGGCTGAATCCACAGTCTCAGCGCCCGCAACCAAAGCGGTGGGCATACATCTCCCACCTACATCTGGCTGAGTCCCAGTTCCACATCAGGGAAATCGTTTCAGAGAAAACCAAGTTCTGACACATTGTCAGTGCCCTGGATGCCAACACAGCTGTCAAGTAAGCTCCTTCATAGAAAACCTACCAATGGAACGAGCAGTTCTGACGTTTCCTCCTGGACACCCTAGAGTTCAGCCAGCATGAGCGCGCCATTAGAATCCTCAACATGCAGGGCCTGGGTGACAGAAACCCCTCCGAGCTAATGCACGAGATGGTGGCCCTGGCAGACAGGCACACAGACTGCTTCCTGTTCGAGGCCCAATTCCTCTCCAAACTATCAGTGCACGTATCCTCGGCAGTTTTGGATATGGATTTCAGTCCCCGCACCCTGTAACCAAGGAGGCAGACAGGCTGTTCTGCGCGCCATAGCAGAGTTCCTTCCACATGCAACCAGTCTACGTGATCGGTGCCGTCACCCTGTCCAGTCCCCAGAAACACCAGTGATAGCTGTAGTACAGCGGCAACGCGAAGGGTGTGCGGAGCAGGACAGTGAATACTGTTTCTATCACTGCTGATGGGGCTAGAATGCCTGGTGGTGCACCACCCCCCCCCCCAAATTAACACGGCGATGGGAAGCGGGCAGGCCAACCACCATTAGTGGCCTCGGCATTGGCACACAGAAAGGCCTACTCTACCTCAGAGACCAGAGGACCAAGAGGGATTTTCTCGTCAACACGGGCACAGAGATTAGCCTCATCCCTCCAACATACTTTGAGGTGAGACACAACACCAAAGGCCTTCCCCTGCTTGTAGTCAACAGGTCTTCCATTCCCAGATATAGCTCCCACCTGGTCACCATCCACATTGCAGATGCTGCTTTCCAGTGGGGGAGCACCAGGCACTTCTCAGAGCAGATTTCCTTTGGGCTCATGAACTGTTGGTAGACATGACAAGATGCTGGTTAGTAAATCCCACAACGGTCCAGTCTTTCCCCCCTCACCCTGTGGAGACTCTCTTTCCTGCCACTGGGAATCCATGCCCTGGACCAAGATGTGTACACCTCCTTACTGGCCAAATACCGCCACATGGCATGGAGCACCACCAAGAGACCACCGGCCCCCCAAATGCATGCATGAGCACAGCACCTCCTGCCAGACAAGCTCCAATAAGCTAAGGTCGAGTTTGCCGCCATGGAGGAGCTGGGGATCGTCCACCATTCCAACAGCCCGTGGGCCTCCCTGCTCCACATGGTGAAAAAGAGCTCCGGAAGTTGGCGTCCATGCAGCGACTACCGATGTCTAAACGAGGCGATGGTCTCAGACAGGTACCCCACCCCACATGTCCAGGATTTCACCAGAGATTACAGGGTTGCAGGGTATTCTCCAAGGTGGATCCCAGTGACGGCCATAATCACACCCTTTGGCCTCTTTGAATCCCTAAGAATGCCCTTCGGACCCAAAAACATGGCCCAGACATTCCAGCAGCTAATGAACATCGTCGGCAGGGACCTCTACTTCATTTTCATCTATTTAGATGACATTGTCATCTCCAGCCTCAATGCCAGCACCCACAGGACGCACCTCACCCAGCTGTTCAACAGACCGCAACAGTTTGAGCTCACAGTGAACCCAGCCTAGTGCCAGTTCAACCTGCAATAGACTACCTGGGGCATCACATCACCCCACCATCTGACAAGGTCGAGGCCATCCAGAACTTCCCAAAGCTGAGCACGACCAAAGGACTACAGGAGCTCCTGGGGATGGCCAACTTCTACCATCGCTTCATCCCTCATGCAGCCTCTGTTTGGCCTCATCAAACTCGGTGACAAGACATTGCAATGGACACTGGAGGCTTTCCACACCACCAAGTCAGCACTGGCAAAGGCCATGGTACTGGTACACCTGGATCTCACCTCCCCCTGGCTCTTATAACGGACGCTTCAGATAGAGCAGAGGACGCGGTACTAGAACAATGGATTGATGAGTACTGGCAACCCCTCACCTTCTTCAGTAAGCACCTCCAAACATCAGAGCTCAAATACAGCGCATTCAACCATGAATGCACCTCTCCTACATATCGGAATTTACCGTGGATATCCGCCTCATCGCCGGCAAGGCCAACATAGTAATCGATACACTGACCCATCCCACTGTCACCACAACCTGCTGAGGGCTCAATGACGCCCAGCTTGCCAGGGACCAGAGGGATGACGCAGACGTTCAGGCGTACTGGATGGCCATCACCAGCCTGAAGGTCAGAGATTTCTGCCCCATAACAGGAGAACCAACCTTACTGTGCAACATCTCCACTGAGTCCCCAAGGCCAATCCTACACGTGACCTGGCCACAGCGGATTTTCGACAAGATATAGCACCCCTCCAAAAGGTCCACGGTCTGCCTGCTCTTGGACACGTTCGTGTGGCATGGACTCCGCTGAGATGTTACCCTGTGGGTTCAATCCTGCTTACAGTGCTAGCGCGCCAAGGTGCACCATCACACCAAGACCCCCAAACAGACTTTCAAGCAGGTGCAACACAGGTTCGAACATGTCCATATTGACATCATCAGTCCCCTTCCAGTGAGCTAGGGTATGAGGTACCTGTTCACGACCATCAACAAATTCACCCGTTGGCAGTTCAGAGATTCAGAGATTCACCCGCTGGCCATGGCTGTGTGTGACACAGAGACGTGCAACCGGGCTTTCCTTGCCACCTGGGCGTGGTTTTCGGAGTCTCAACCCACATTAAATTGGACCGAGGAGAGCAGTTTGCTTCCTCCCTCTGGCCCAACCTGGTGAACTTCTGCAGCAGCCAGGTCTACCGTATGACAGCCTAGCAACCCCAAGCAAACGGACTGGTCGAACTGTTCCACCACCACCTGAAGGCCACATTGAAAGTCTGACTGACCAGCCAGAACTGGATGGACGAGCTCTCGTGGGTACTGCTTGGGATCCATACGGAGGGCCGTATGGAAGGAGGGCCTGCCAGGATCATCCGCAGAGATGGTGTACGGTGCGCTGCTCTCCATCCCAGGGAACCTACATTTCAACCTCTCGGCTCACAGACCAGCACGTTAGACATCCTGCACAGGCTGAGAGAGCAAGTGGGTGGACAACCCACCCACCCCGCCCCCCCCCCGCCACTGTCCAGACACAGCTCACCATCCAGACACGTTCCAGCGGATCTGCAGTTCGCCCACTACATTTTTGTATGCAGAGGACAGCAAGGGACATCCCCAACAGAGCCCATACAAAGTACTGCAGAGAGACAGCGTAGTGTTCACATTGGACATTGGTGGCCAACAGGACAGATTCACAGGTTTTTTTTTTTCGAAATTTATTTATAGTATCTCCATACATTCATTTCAAATTGACTTAGTATAATATTACATAATAGATACTAAATAATTTTCTAATTTTCACCCTCCCCTAACCCCTTAGGAAACCACCTTGTGGTGGTTAATTCCCATAAACCCAAATGGGTGTGGTATAAACCACAAGTGGCATATGACTTTCGGGAGGAGAAGTACCACTCCCTCCCCCCCCCCGCCCCGCCCAGGCAGACAAAATACACGTATAAACCGAAAAATCATAATTTCTTATATCCATAAAACCCCGGTCCATCAATTTAACCAATCTTATTCATAAACTTTTTTTTTGAAAATCCAAACTTGATATTAAATTTTGCACCCTTTCCACCCTCCCAACACTGAGTTAAACATTGTTTACAATCAATAAAAGCTTTTTTTAAATTTTTTTTTCAAGTCTTCCTGAATTTCATCCACTGAATTAAAACACCTCTGAACATCCCAGTTCAACACCGAATCTTCCATTCTTCTCAGTCTCAAGTTGAATTTGTAGCTTACTTTCAAAAAAAGTTTTTTTCAAATCTTTTAAAATTTTCTTGAACATAATTCCTTCGGTCTTGTTCTTCTAAAGCATCAATGTTATTCATAAGTTCTTTCTTCTGTGTTTCCCAATTTAATACCAAATTTTCCACTTTGTCAATCTTCTCAATGTTAAGTTGAAATTATTGTTTATTTTCAAGAAAAACTTATTCAAAATTTTTAACTCTTCTTGGACATTGCTCCTTCGACTTTAATTTTATAAATCATCAATCTTGTTCATAGTTTCTTTCTACTGAATTTCCAAATTTAATAATAAAGTTTCCATTTTTTCTAATTTTCTCAATATTAAACTGATCTTGTTGTTTAGTTTAAAAAAAACCTTTTCAAAACTATTAAAATCTGTTTGCAATGTATGCATACTCACAGATAATAAATTCACTCTTCCAATATTCCATCCAAAAAAAAAATCACTGATAAACCTTATTGCAGGTCAAGGAGTTCCATATATATGTTTATCTTCAGAAAATATTTCAAATATTTCAAATCAACATTCGTCGCCATCTTTCAAAAAGGAGTCCGAAATCAACTTTAATAAGTTCTGTTCTTGAGAAAATTCCAGCACCAACTCCGGCTCTGTCTGGGCAAATAGGTCAAATTTCTTCCAAAGTCAAAGAATGTAATTTTGTTCTGTATTTATAGATAATAAATTCATCCTTCCGATATTCCATCCAAAAAAAAATCACTAATAAACTTTAATGTTATCTGGATTTTTAAAACTCACGGGCAACCAATGCCAATTACTGCAATTTATCTTCATAAAACATTTCAAATCAATATTCATCACCATCTTTCAGAGGGGTGTCCAAGGCCAGCTTATCCGACAGTCCAATTAATGAGCTCCGTTCTTAAGAAAATTCCAGCCTTGACTCCGTGGTTCTGCCTGGGCAAGTAGGCCGAGTTTCTTCCAAAGTCGGAGAGTGTAGTTTTGTTCTGTATTTGAACACTACTTTCCTTAATCTTTGTTGCCATTTTAAACATCTTTCAGAGGGGTGTCCAAGGCCAGCTTATCCGACAGTCCAATTAATGAGCTCCGTTCTTAAGAAAATTCCAGCCTTGACTCCATGGTTCTGTCTGGGCAAGTAGGCCGAGTTTCTTCCAAAGTCGGAGAGTGTAGTCTTGTTCTGTATTTGAACTCTATTTTCCTTAATCTTTGTTGCCATGTTAAACTAAAAACAATTGATAAACAAAACAAAGACTTTTAACAGAAAAGAAATATTCTTAAAACGGGTATTTATATAACTGCCTGGGGGAGACCGGGAATGCACGTCCGCTCCCTACGCCATCTTGCCACGCCCCCCGGACAGATTCACAGTTGACTGCCTCAAAGTCATGCACCTGGACTCCAACCTGCTGGCTCTGGACCCCACGGTCAAGCACAGAGGTTGATCACTCAGAGACTGTAAGTCAGACTGCTCAGAATGTAGCAGCGATACTGGGGGTGGGGGGGTGGGGATTGTAGCAGGCCAAGTGATCGTGCAAGTAAATGGCCTGAATCACCGCAACACGTGGCCAGTCCAAGATGGCACGGGTTCCCCTTCACTGCCGAGGAGATCGCGCCGAGCGCCACGTGCAGGCTAAGCTGCCATCCAATTCCACGTTGCGGCCCACCAGCCAGAGTGTAACACCGCGACGTGATGACATCACATCCAGAAACCGCCGGGTACATCACCAGGAGTAGGCGGGCCAGCGCGGGGACGCGGCAAATTCAAACCAATGAAGTCCTTCTTTGGTTCACCCTCACGCTGTGTGGACATCTCATTATTCGGTAGCATGGCCACAGCAGTCACTACTACTTCAAATTTCCTATTGGCAGTTTAAAAGACAGAAAATTTCAAATATATAGCAGTTATTAATTAGTCATAAATATTGTCCAATAACATGGCTGGTTGCGATGGTTATGATTGCACACAAACTTTTAAAACCAGGAAACACAGCTTTAAAAGTGAAGTGTTTTTTTGTTAAAGTTATGACCACCCAAAAGAATTCAGCATTTAGAAAACAAGCCACTTTAAATGACAATAAGTACGATTGGTATGAGAAATATATCTTTAATTAACTCGCTTCAATTCCATTTCTCACAGCACATGATTTTTCAGAAAGTTATTGCATGGAATTGGAATTTGGAATTTACTCAATGTATATGCACCTAATGAAGAAGATCAAAAATTTATGCAAGATATCTTTTTGAAGATCGCAGATACGCAAGGGAATATACTAATAGGAGGGGATTTTAATCTTAATTTGGACTCAAATATGGATAAAACTGGAAAAAAGACTAACAGAAAGAACAAAGTAACCAAATTTATAATTAAATCGATGAAGGAAATGCAACTTTTGGATATATGGAGGAAACAACACCCAAAGGAAAAGGAATATTCATATTATTCAGGTAGACATAAAACATACTCAAGGATAGACCTATTCCTGTTATCAGCCCACATTCAAGGAAGAGTTAAGAAAATGGAATATAAAGCTAGATTGTTATCAGATCACTCACCCATGTTACTGGCAATAGAGCTGGAGGACATCCCACCAAGAATGTATAGATGGAGATTAAACTCCATGCTACTTAAAAGACAGGATTTTGGAGAATTCATTGAGCACCAAATTAAAATGTACTTTGAAATAAATACGGAATCAGTGAAAAATAAATTTATAATATGGGACGCAATGAAAGCATTCATCAGAGGACAGATAATAAGTTATGTAACTAAGATGAAGAAGGACTACAATCGAGAAATAGAACAGTTGGAAAGGGAAATAACAAATACAGAAAAATAATTAGCAATAAAGGAAGATACAACTAAAAGAAGAGAATTGACAGACAAGAAAATAAAATATGAAACACTACAAACATATAAGGTGGAGAAGAACATAATGAAGTCAAAACAGAAATATTATGAGCTAGGAGAAAAATGCACAAAATACTAACGTGGCAGCTTAAGACAGAACAAACTAAAAGAACGGTATTGGCATCAAGGAAAAAGGACAAACAAATTACATATAACCCAACGGAGATCAATGAAAACTTCAGGGAATTCTACGAACAACTATATCAAACTGAAAATGAAGGGAAAGAAGACAAAGTAGATGATTTTCTAACTAAAATTGAACTACCGAAATTACAAACAGAAGAGCAAAATAAATTAATAAAACCATTTGAAATAGAAGAAATACAGGAGATATTAAAAAAATTACCGAACAATAAAACATCGGGAGAGGATGGACTCCCAATAGAATTCTATAAAACATTTAAAGACTTATTAATTCCTCCTCTCCTGGAAGTAATGAACCAGATTGATAAAACACAAAGCATACCAGATTCATACAAAACAGCAATAATTACAGTAATACCAAAGATGGGGAAAGATCCACTAACACCAGAATCGTATAGACCAATATCTCTACTTAACACAGATTATAAGATAATAGCTAAACTATTAGCAAACAGATTGGCCGACTGTGTACCAAAAATAGTAAAACTAGACCAACAGGATTTATTAAAAAAAGACAAACAACGGATAAATATCTGTAAATTCATTAACTTAATCCATGCAGTACAAGGAAACAAAACTCCAACAGTAGCGGTTGCTTTAGACGCAGAGAAAGTTTTTGACAGAGTAGAATGGAATTATTTATTCAAAGTAATACAAAAATTCAACCTACCAGACAAATATATTAATTGGATTAAAGCATTATATAAGGGACCATTGGCGAAAGTGACAGTAAATGGAAATATATTAAACCAATTTAAATTAAGCAGATCAACAAGGCAGGGATGTCCATTATCTCCCTCACTGTTTGCATTAGCTATAGAACCACTAGCAGAACTGATAACAACAGAAAACAAAATACGAGGGATAAAAATAAAAGAGAAGGAATATAAAATCAGTCTATTTGCAGATGATGTTATAATATACTTAACAGAACCAGAAATATCAATAAAAGAATTACATAAGAAATTGAAGGAATATGGAGAAGTATCGGGATACAAGATCAACGCAAATAAAAGTGAAGCAATGCCAATGAATAATGCGGATTTCACAAAGTTTAAGAAAGAATCACCATTTAGATGGCAAACACAAGCAATTCGATACCTAGGTGTACAACTAAATAATAATCTCAGCCATCTATATAAACTAAATTATTAGCCATTAATGAAAAAAGTTACATGACGACTTAGAGCACTGGAAAGACTTACCACTAACACTGATAGGAAGGATAAACTGTATTAAAATGAACATCTTCCCAAGGATACAATACCTATTTCAATCATTACCAATTCACCTAACAGAGAAATTCTTCAAGGAGCTCAAGAAAATAATCAGGAAATTCTTATGGAAAGGGGGGGAAACCGAGGATAGCACTAGATAAATTAACAGAATGCTACAAACAAGGAAGCTTACAACTACCAAACTTTAAGAATTATTATAGAGCAGCACAATTAAGATACCTATCAGATTTTTATCAAACAAGGGAAAAACCAGATTGGACCAGATTAGAGCTAGATAAAATAGGGGAGAAGATACCTGAACATATACTATATAAGTGGGATGAAAAATTGATGCAACGTAGGAATTCACCAGTATTCCACCATCTGCTCAACATTTGGAAGAAGATTCACGTAGAATGGAATAAAATAAATTATCAACTACCAAAATTATTATTGACACAAAATCAACTAATCCCTTTCACAATAAATGACCTTCCCTTCAGAGAATGGGAGAGAAAAGGGATCAAAAGAATAGAAAATTGTTTTTCGGGAAATAAATTATTATCTTTTGAACAAATGAAGGACAAATATAATATCTCACGATACAAGGTTTGCATACCACCAACTGAAAACTTACTTGAAGGACAAATTGGGAAACAGTCTGGGGTTACCAGAAGGAAGCAATTTTGAATATGTGATTACAGACACAATGATAATTTAAAAATTTATAACAAACATGTACATCAAACTGCAAGAAAAGGCGAATGAGGAAACAAACTGTAAACCTAAACAAAAATGGGAACAAGATCTAAACATAAAGATAAAGAATGAAACATGGGAAAAGCTATGCTCCGGAACTATGAGAAATACAATAAACACGAGGTTACGCATGATACAATATAATTGGTTACACAGGCTATACATCACACCCCAAAAGTTAAATAAATGGGACCCAACAGTATCAGATAGATGTTTTCGCTGTAAAAAGGAAACGGGAACAACAATACATGCAATTTGGACATGTGAGAAAGTGAAAAAATTTTGGGAAGATCTAAACCAGATATTAAATAAAATCACAAAAAGCAATATACCAAAAAACCCAGAGATCTTCCTTCTAAGTATATAAGAAATAAAGAATTTGGACTTGATTTGGTTGGAGCACAAAAAAGATTTATTATGATAGCCCTAGCTGTAGCAAAAAAATGTATTATGTCAACCTGGAAATTAGAAGACAACTTGAGAATACAACAATGGTACATAGAAATAAATAAATGTATTCCATGAGAAAAAATAACATAATTTAAGAAATAACATCACAATATTTGAACAAATATGGGAACCATACATGAAATACAATAGAGAAATCCTACCACGGACCTCCACCACCTAAAATGACAGAAGGAGAAGACAATGAAATGAACTGACTCAGTATATATAAAAGTAAAAGACAAAAATTTCTTGTTTATTTTTATTAAGTGACGACATTGTTTAACGGGTTTAATGTATCTTATAGATTAAACTTTGAATAAATGGGAAGGGGGAGAGGGAGGGAGGGAAGGGAGGGGGAAAAAGGGGAGAAAATGACACTATATATTCAAGAGAAAAATGTATGTATTTTGGTCAGTATGGTTTATAGTGTGAAAAATAAAAAATAATTAAAAAAAGAAAATTCAGTTGAAATTTGCTTTGATTTTCTCACCTACCAAAATTTACATATCCTGTTTTAATTTACAGCATGATAACAGGCCATTTCAGCCCATGCTCCCCTATTTTCCACCAATTAACCTACACCCCGGTACATTTTTGAACGGTGGGAGAAAACCGGAGCAGACACGGGGAGAGCGTACGAGCTCCTTACAGACAGTGTGGGATTTGAACCTCGGACTGGTCTTGATCGCTGGTGCTGTTAAGGTGTTGCTCTAAATGTTACGCCAACCATGCCACCTTGTTCAGTGGATGAACCACAATTTTTTTTTTGAGATGCCATGAAATAATCAGGTCGACATCAGTCTAATTCGAGGACAATGTTTCATTTTTATCCCTATTTGTCATTAAAGTCATGTGGTGGGGTGATGATTTCAATAACTCCCCCATAATCCCCGTCCAATGGAATAAATGTTTAAATTGGTGTATAGGCTGCCAATCAAGTGCACTGCTCACTTTCAACAAGGAGGACAGGATAATACTATCCACTTGCTTTTGTCTTGTAGATAACAGAAATGTTTCGGGGTATCAGAATATCTAGTCTTTGATCTGTGCTTATCTAAAAGTTTATGTTTTAAGATACAACTGTATTTGCAATCTACTAGTCAAACATTTCCTAACCTATTGAATTGTTTTTCCGGATGCAAATTTGATAAGATTTCAGATTTATTGATTACTTGGAGATATTATTCTTCATATCCTCTTCAAATTTATACAGATTAATTGGAACACTTTTCTTTAAATTTTGGTATGTTTTCTATGCTCTGGACTAATTGTGTCTCCTGCCCTTAAGACAAATTTCTCTCTTGCCCCTATGCCAAATATTCTCATATATATATTGTTAATTGTAAATGTAAAAGCATTCCACTATATTTCCCCCATCTGCTGATAACACTGGCTGTTCAGCTAAACTTGACATTTTCCCTAATTTATCAGGCAGTAATGATAAAACCACAAACAAGTGCAAATTTTACAAAAATAACCAATAGGAACAGAACAGAATTTTGGACAATCTTTGCTGCAGTTTATTGAAGGGACCCAAACTGGAATTCAACATGCTGAGTTGTTAGATGTGAACGCCAGAGATGGAGGGACAGCTTGATGGCCACATCCTGAGAGGTATCTTCTTTGTGCAAACTGCTATTGAGTCAACTGTTGAAATATATTATCCCCTGCAAAGATTTACTTTCATACATTAATAACCTTGATTTAATTCTCAGATTTTTATAATTAATTTTACTTTATATTTTAATTATTTCTTCCCCATGACCAGACAAGATGAAAGCAGACGCTCATATCATCTGTTATATGTGGATTGCAGAGAAACGCGTGCTCCCCCCCGCCCCCCCCAGTCTATCTGGAATATTGTGGATTGCAGGTAATCACGTGTCCTCCCTCTCTGAAACTTATTTGGAAGTCACATCTCCTATCAATCAAGGTTGGACTCTGCCCACCCATTAGTGTGCACCTTGCCATTGGCTCCTTTAAATCACCCAGGGCCATTATTGGCTAGGCGCCCAGTTCAAAACTCAATGCATGGCACATTCTTTCTCTCTGCCTCGCGGCCCAAGCCTCAGACATCGCTCCACGCCAACTGTAGACATCACTGGAAGTGTCATGGGTAAGGTGTGCACTGCACTGAAGCTGAGCTGGTTAAGAAAACAAGGTATTGTTGTAAGAAGACACAAGGGGACTGCAGATACTGGAATATAGAGCAAAAATAAATCTGCTGGAAGAGCTCAGAGGGTTGAGCAGGCATCTGTGGGAGAAAAAAGAATAGTCAACATTTCGGGATGGAGGCCTTCATTCACACTCAGTTGTTGGAAGGAAGTTGAAGATGGAAACCAATGGCGCGCGATCAGCTCAGTAGACTTGCCCCATTAATTTTCGACACTGGCTTTCATGTCAGCAGTGCAAAATATTTCATGATATTTGTAGCAAAAAAAAAGTGCAAGGCTTTAAGCAGGACGTTTCGTCATTGTGTTGTGGATTTATGACCAATTTCATTCATTGGAGATTTTCCAATGAGGCAGCTGCCCCTCCAGATATTCTGACTGGAAGTAGATCTTTTCAGATTTAACGAATCTGCTTGAATGCTGCTTCAAGGACATACTGATGACGGCCCAGCCCAGCTGAGAGGAAGGGACAACCATAACCAGATTGGAAACCAAAATACTTCAGTGTGGCTCTAATCGTCCTTCCAATGATACACAAAAAGAAGTACAAAGCCTCCTCTACACCATCTCACAAAGCAGCTTTTTTTTCCAGAGGACCCTTTTGCAAAATAGTCATATAATTTCAGGTCTAACAAAATTGAATAGCTTACTGGTGAGGTCAGAAAATGAGACCTAGACTTAGCCATGTGGCATAAAAAAAATTAAATGTGAGCAGTTTAATTATTCTGGTTTCCTTTTTTGAGTCTGTTGCCCAGACTTTGAAATTGAAGCAATGAAAAATAAACACTGCTTCTGGTAATGAAAACACGACGTACAGAATCAGCAGTTATTTTGTGAATGCCTTTCAGAAAACCAGTTTGGACAGTTCTTACGGCATAACACGTAAAAAAGGACATGAAATGAGTAAATATACATTTGTCAGGCTACATCACACTACATTTGAATCTATTCTTTCTAGTCCCACCTGGTAAATATCTCTTTATGTGGAGTATGCTATCGCAGCTGGGTTTCTGCCAACAGGCCAAAATGTGTCAACAATTCACCTGAATCAGACTCACTAAATTGCTTAGCTTCCCAATTTCTTCTGTGACAAGTAATGGTCTGTTTATTTTAAATTCTTTTGCCTCTAGCAAATAATTCCTTTTCTGTCACCCAAGTATTGTCCCAGTGGGTAATGCTTGCTCAAGAACTTAACCACAAATGCCTGAAAAAGCATTACCTACCAGCAAATAGAAGCAATCAGTGATTCCTTTGTGAAATAAATCCAAAAAAAAAGTTTGCTGTGCAATGAAACCAGCATAGGTTTCTTCCTCGATGCTATAAAAACATCTTTCATGTGAATTAGCACAACCTGAGTATTTTTATAACAGAGTATAATTGTTTATACATGCACGTTTCCTGGAACAAAGCACATTGCTTTAATGTATTTAGCTTTAATAAGATGTAATAACTGTCCCCAGCATATTGACTTGACTTATTAAATAATGGAGTACCTCAATGAATACTCAACTCCTTGTATAGTCCCAAGAATATTACTACCCATTACCAAAATGGTTTTAATAAGCTCGGCCATACAGTTGTAGTGGGCTTGCAAGTTCAGATTGCAGTTTCAGTGTAACTTGAGCTCTGCTTCATTGGGTGATTTCAACATTTTTCAGGCAGGCTATTAATTGGAACATGGCCATAGTAAAGATTTGGTGGGGAAGTGAAGGCAAGGGTGGCGGGAGGTGGTAGTGATCTCACGGATTTGATGCTGCGTCACATGTGCCTGAATCTACTCTCTTGGAATGGTATTGATTTGTCATTTAAACAGGTCAAAGGCAAATATCTCCTGTCTGTTAACATTTCAGTTTCAAGGCTCAAGTATTAGCTGTTTCTCTTTCCACCAGTGCCTCCTGAACCACCAAGTCTTTTCCTCCTGTCTTTACTTTAGATTTCCAGATATTACAGTTTTATTTTCCTTTCCTCTCTCTCTCTCTCTCTCGTATGTCCATTGATTGTCATGTGACATGATGAATGCCAAGGAAACTATCTTTAAGACCATGAAATTCTGCCTTCATAACTAGTCTTCATTTATGAACTTTAACCATCTGATTATACATACAACCCATCAAAACATCATTTTTCCAACCTTCAGTGCAAAACATGCAAGCACATGGCTAGACATAGCACATATACAAACAACAGATATGCAGGACAAGTATTTAATCTGTACAAATCAATATAGATTTTGTTTTGTACATACAAGAGTCTTGAGCACTTCCTTTGGTTGTTTTGCATTCTCACTGCCCATGGAAATGGTGTTCAGCCTGGTGGTGCCGGCTCTGATACACCTGTACCTCTTCCCCGACGGGAGCAGCTGGAGGATGCCATGTGCAGGGTAGAAGGGGTCCTCAATAATTTTGTATGCCCTCTTCAGACAACGAACCCAGTAGATCACTTCCATGAAGGAGGGAGACTCCAGTGATCCTCTCTGCTGCTCTTAAGATCATGTGACATCCAATTCATTTTTTTTGGCAGCAATCATGCCACAGTGTGATGCAGCCGGCCAGGATGCCATCGATAGAGCCCCTATTCAAGGTTGACATCATGGTACCATGACCCTTGTCAGGCTAATCATCTAGAGGGTGCATTTTCTGTGAATATTCCAGGTCTGACACTGACCTACTTTCAACTTTCCATTCTTAGCAACCTTATTGCTGACCAGAGCCCAGCCCAGATGAAGGATCCTCCATGGTGTCAGCAGTGATGGATCAATGGAAGCAACTTTAGCACGTCCGCTTGGTGCAATGTAACCCAGCAATAAAAGCCTTGTTCTTGTTGAAATTATAATTGCGCTATTGATTCAAAATCGAAAAGGAGAAATCAGATTAGCAGATGTTGTTAAAACCTAATGCTGACATAGTTTTGTTTATTCTATCATCAACAAACAGGCATGGTTATGGAAATCTCAGCATCCTCAGCAACAAACATCTTCCTGCTGTCACAGCTTGATAACATCTCTCCAATTAAATACTGTGGTGAAAGTCATGTCGGGAGAGGCATTACCCATTACAGCCAGGAGAGCATGGGTGCAAATGCCTTTGGTCTATTTAAACCCAAGTAACCTCTAAGGATGTTTTCTTGATTGGGGGCAGGGTACCAAAAATTAATCAGATGTGCGGATCATTCACTGGTCACTAAATTGCCCTGTAATGACCGTGGGCACAAAATGAGCTTATAAAGACTTTTTAAGGAAAAAAAAATCATTTTCCAAAATATATGTACATTGTCACCTGATTTCAAAAGTTAAAATTATAAGTTTGAAGAAAATATTGCAGCTGTTTCATTGGGTTTTAAATTTAAAAGTCAGACCTGCAGATTTATGAATCAAGTGAAAATATTGTTGCTGAGGGACTGAATGGAAATGGAAGAGCATATCCACACATCAGTTTTTTTCCACACGTTCTGTAGTGGTAGGGGTTTTTTCCCTTTTTTTTAACAATTTGTATTCCTGACATAATTGTCCTGTTTAATTTCTGTATTACTGTAAACCTCAATAAAAATATCTTTAAAAATGGAATAGCCTTTTAAGCTTCCCCGCACTTAACGTTACAAGGATGTCTTCACATTTTATTCTGTTATGTTCCTCTTTATTATTTTTCTGATATCTCCCTGGATTTACCAGTACATACTGAGTTCTGCTTGCTGTTTCTCTATCAGGATGCTGAGATTTCCATAACCATGCCATGAATTAATGGGAATAACAAAGAGCATTCTTACCATTGTCCGCGTTACACAGAATAGCCCTGGAATCCAATGAAATCTGTCAGTACAGCTGACCTGTGAGTGAATGGTGCGATTACAGAATTGAACATCAAGCTTAATTCAAACACAAATGATACAAGTTTGCTTGTGTAGTTTTTTTAAGATCAGATGAGCAGTGCATACCACCCAATCGGAGAAGTTCATCAGGTGAGCACTGACTCAAAAAAAGAGTCTGGACCCAAAATGTTCTCTTTGAATTTTTCCTGACCTGCTGAATCCTTCCAGCTTCATGTTGTTTGCTCAAGCATTGGCAGTTCTTGTTTTACTCCACTTTTATTTCCAATTCTGTAATTAATAAGATCCAGCGTAAACAGAAAACTACTGCAGACAGTTTGTATTCATTCACCGCTGGCTCCCAAAGAGAGCAAATCACAAATTAATAAAACACTATTAAAGCACTAACCTCATTTAAATTTCAGTTCTTTCAGTGCAGTGTGAAGCAAATAACCTGAAAACATTTCTCCAAATAATTAAATGTCAAGTAAGTTGTAAGATCAATTTTCTGTTTTGTAACCTTAATTGTTTTTTTTTATAAAAAGGAGAAAGACATTCAAAGTGAAATGCAACTCTGTCGAGTCACCAGAATTTTAAATTGGGGTCCACGTTTTTGTTTTTAAAAAGAAAATCTTTTAAAATGCAATACTTGAACTCAAAGTTGATGTCACAAGTATATATTTAAGTATATTTCAGATAATTATACCACATTTAAGGCAATTTGGTGTACTTAAGAACTTGCAAAGAAACAGAATATCTGAACTAATCAGCCACAAAAATGACTGAATAAACTAATGCCAAGGGGAAGAAATGGAATTTGATTGAATAGTTAATAAATTCTCAAACCTCCCACAAGTATGGTTTTACTACTAACAACATAAGAAAGGCAAACGTAAGCTGTGCAATAGACAAAATTCTGGCTGGGAACACTGTTGAACCTAACTCACAGACCCTTTTGGAATCACCAGTAAAGATTATTATAGTGGAGAGGTCATCTTGCTGGATGTGCCAATGAAGTTAAGTTTATTGTCATCTGATTGTACAAGAACAACCAAATGAAACAGTGTTCTCCAGTCCTCAGTGCAAAGCAGACAGATACACAACCAGACATAACACACATACATACAAACAATACATATGCAGGACAAGTATTTCATCTGTACAAATAAATAAATAAGAAACTTATGAAGATGAACTCCAGTTTATTATGCATTTTATTCTCTTGAATGAACTTTATTGTGGATAACGTTGATCATTTGTGCTTTTGACTTTTCGAGTGCGGCACTGCATTGCATCCAAAAATATTCTTGGCTCCAATGAATGGCTCCCTGCAACAGTACTGTTGCAAAGTCATGGTCATCCTGAGTCTCTCTGCACTGACACTGTATGGGTTTCCCAGTGATTTTTCCAGAAGCGAGTTCTGAAAAAGGACAAGGTTTTCCGCGATATAAATCACTCACAAGGAAAAGGTCAGGATAAATTCCACCCATAAAAAGCAGAAAAAACCTGGACTAGAATAAGTTTCTTCCAACCTATCTTAGCCAGCTGTCAAGAATCCAAAACATTTAAAACTAATAAAAATATATTAGTCAATGTTAAACAATGAGAAAAAATACTTTTTTAATAAATCAAAAAATAATAATTAAGGAAAGAAAAATAAACTCAAACAATTCAGAAAATATGTGTAAAACCATTACTCCTCCCAGCCATACTTTTCCACTAAAATACATGGAGACCCTATTCCTCTAGCACAAGACGGTCTGGTAACTTTTCCAGTGTAGGTGCTTTTATGTGCAGCTCAGTACTTTCCATTACACAGTCGAATGACTGTCATGGAGATGTCAAAGAAGTTGCCAGCCACTGATATTGATGCAATGCAGTGCCGCACTCCAAAAGTCAAAAGCAAATTGAAATTGGGCCAATAGATTAAGACTATTTTTATACCAAAGGCAGAAGAGTAGATTAATAAAATGACACATTTATCATTGCCAAACACAACAGGTTGAATATTGCGTATGTAAACAGCTTTCTGGTGAAAGATGTCCAACAGAAAGCAATTTGTTCTGCTTTTACTCTCCCTTCAATTTAAAATATTTGGCCTCAATTAAGTTTAAAGCATAATAATTTAGAAATTCTGAAGCAATGAACAAGAAATTGATCACCAGGCAAATTATTCGACAATTATCTTTGAACATAATTTGCCTAAAATTTATTCTGTGTCATTTTAAATGTATTGACTTTGTAAAATGGGTAGGAGAGAATTGACCTTAGTCTTCCTTTTGGACTTGCATTTCCATTGCAAAAAGTTTTTGATGAGCAAAGGGTACAGTGGAGGAGCAGGTTTTGCTATACAGGCTACCACACTCTGCCATTAGCTTCACAAGTCGAACATTGTAGTCTCAAAGACCATTGGCATGTATTGGCATGGTTGGATTTGCAGAGATAGGACTGAATCAAACTAACCACAGAAGGACTTGGCCATTTTTTTTTCCAAGTAAACTTTGTGTGATGTCACCATCTTTGGCACTGACATTGAACAGAACCACTTGTACGAACTGTAAATCCCATTCCTGCAGTATTTATGGTTTGTGGAGATCTTCAAAATTATGAATTACATTTTTTTTAACCTTTCCCTCTCTTAACCTAATCCTTCTTTTTCTGTTTCTTCTTCTGCATTTGAGAATTATTTAAGTTTCTTTCTCCATACTGCACGGTTAAACAATCCTTCAAATTGGTATTCATGATGCACAGCTGTTTTCTCCATTTACTGTGCTTCCAAATAGTCTGGTTCCCTTAGAACAACATAATCAGCTTGCACTTTTTAACATAAAAAACAGGCAAAAAAAAAATCGAGGAAAAAAATCTAACTACAGGTGTAGACTGTTGATTCCCTATGATAATTAACTGATCTGAAATAATAAAATGAATTCTTTGGCTAAATTAGAATGATTGTGCAATCTGTGGTTTGGCACTTAGTTCTGGCTTTTTGGCAATCTAATTACTTTTTGGCTTCTGCAAGCTAACTAAACCTGTTATTTTTTTCACCACCAGAGCTCATTAGGTGATGAAGTGATCAATTTCATTAAAATAAGATCCATCTTGCTTGCCAAATTAAAATTATTGAAGAAACAACCATTTAACAAATCAATATTTTAATGAATGATGACGATGTTTTGTTCATTTGTTAATCTCTATCCATCAGAAATCATTAAGTCATTGTGATGGAGGCGGGAATTAAAAATGCAACCTATTAAAAAAAAAGGCTCTTAATTTCTGCACTAATTATTCCAATCCTTTGCAATGACTTTGGCAGGAGATCCACAGAGCCCACAGATAAATTGCTTAATGTATCAAAAATTGCTGATTGTGTCATTTCTCAAGGGTGCTGCCAATTTCCTGCTAAGGTAACATCAACTTGGGAGATTATGACATAACTTCCGTTTCCTTTATCTATTTTCATCCAAAACAGCCTACGTGTTTTTCTAATCAATCCACCAGAAAGATCAACAAACACACACTGAAAGGGAAATTAGAAATAAACCCGAAATACGACTAACGATATTGGGATAATCTGCAAAATAGATTAATGATAAAAGCAATTAATTTGAGCTCGTACCATTTTACCTTTAAACTCTCTGAGAAAAATGAATAAGCAGACAATAGATCACTCCCTATCATCTACTCTTACTCCCCGTTCCCCAGACACAAAATTCCCTTGGTCCTCACATTTCACCATTTCTGCCATCTTGATAAAGGATTCCAACCCAAAACATTGACTAACCATTTCTACCCATGGATTCTGACTGACCTGCCGAGTTCCTCCAGCTCAAGACTCAAAATCTACAGTTTTTGTGTTTCTTGCAAAACAAAATTGAAACTTTCACACTGAAAATGAAAATGTCCCAGCAGGGGCAGTTTTATCCCTGTTCCCTAGAAATAGAGTTTCATCAGAAGTGTTGATTATGTAAACAATGGAGAACATTTCATTTGCCACATTGAGTGAAGGTGTTGATTGCCTCCGTGGGATAACTATAAAATCACGTGAACAGCAATTTGCATTTATTTTGCATATTTCAACATTGTAAACCAATCTGGATCGAGCTTTCAAAACAAGTTTGCGCCACTGATCTTAGCTAGATGAATAAAAGATGGGTTTGAAGATTTATTTTACATGCAAATTTGATTGAGTCATGGCGTACAGTTCAGTTACTGAATGAAATTGTTATGTTCCTGAAGCACTATAACATTAATTCCAGGGTGTTTGAGGGTATTCTCAAAGTTTGATTGGGCTCTTTGAGCCGTATGCCACCATTTTGCAATTTCTGCATTGCTGAGGAAATTAGACCAACGTTGTTCACCCCACCTTGGTACTCAACCCCAACCCATTGATCTCTCATCCAATCCATTCCCAACCAAATGGATGCAATATTTGCATCACCTGACATCTTGACTTCCATTTCCCCAATAATTTAAAACTCTCACCTTTACCTAATTCTATTGACTCCCCAGTGGCAACAATTTCCAACCCCTTACCTCCTGCATGGCACCCATCCTTCAATGGCCCTGATCTTTTTTGCCCAGTCACCAGTGCTAGCCACTCTATTCCTCACTATTTGTACACAAGGTGCACATTCTCTGATGGCCAAGCCCATGTTGATCATCGACTGATCCACTGACATTGTCATTCAGAAATGATTTGGGGCTGAAACTCGATAACCAAAAGAGTTGCTATCACGATGTACAATATGTTTTCACTGCATCTATTAGAGAGCACACCACAATCTCAAGGCCAAAATGTGGTGAAGACTTCATTGCATTATTAGAAGCAAAGTTGAATCCAGAATCCATAATTCTGTCAAAAAGTGAATAAATATGCAAAAATGTTTAATAAATCAAGGATGTAGGGGACAATGCGTGGTGTGGGTTGGTGATGAAAGGAATTGCAGAGTCCCGGCTCAGATTCGATGTCCCGAAAGGTGCTGCAATTCAATGAGACGATGAGCAGCATTTTTAGAGAAAAGCTTTGAAAGTTGGATTACAAGTTTGATTCTGTGTGTGCAAGAATTAAAGATCCTGAGGCATAACTTGATAAAAATCAAACTATTAATCCTTTTAAAAAAGCTTTAGATCTGGCTGAGAGCAATTTGCAGAAAGAAAATTTGGCAAAGATACAAAAAGTGAAAAGTTCCTCAGAATATTGAAAAGGATTACATATTGCCTAATCATAGCTCCGGTTATTAAGAGGCAGACAGCATTAAGTTTAAACTGTCATGCAAATGCTATGCTTAATGTAGGGCGAATGCAACAACTCTCGATGACTCAAAACTCTGATCTCTATCCTTCATTTCTGATTTTAGCATGCAAATGATTATTATAAAAACTTGCTGGCTGACTAATGATGGTAAATATTGCTTGAAGCAATTAGGAAAGAAATGGACAGCAATTAATAATACTTAGAGAGGTCAAGTGTCAAATATGTGGCATCAGTGAGTGGGCACATAGCATTTTGCAAAGTCCTCAGAGGAGCTATTGACATATTTTATTTTTCCCACACACTAACTGTTGGTACAAGATCTAATCTTCAGAAGGAAAGGGCAGCAGGGCAGCGGTACTGTGGACAGGAGCTCCCTGGGGGTTTTAACTGCTGCAACCTGCATTTTGCTCGCAAATAATGTTCGCCCTGCATGGTCCAAGGTTAGAAGAGGAAACTGACAACAAACATATGGAATCCACTTAGATTATGCAAGGTTAATGATGCACTGGTGATTCCTAATTAATGATCATGTCACATAAGACTTGTGGTTAGTTGATTATGAATTTATAATGATGCATTTTTCCTAAACTTAATTGAAGGATTTTAACACCTTGCCATTATTTCAAAGAAAAGCTTTAGTTCAAAGAGGGTTTAAATATGTGCTCCCAATTCATTATGATTAAATTAGTCTAAGAGGTGGCACATGTGAGTAAATGCATTCAAATGCTTTTGATGGGATCTATTTCCCATTAATGAGTTTCCAGTTGGGACATACCTTTCCAAAATGGTTTCAATGGGCAGCACCGTTGGCGCAGCAGTTAGGGCAACTTCTTCACAGTGCCAGCGATTGGGGTCGGGATCCAAATCCCACACTGTCAGAAGTTTGTACGTTCTCCCCATGTCTGCGTGGGTTTTCCCGGGTGCTCTGGTTTCCTCCCACCGTTCGAAATGTACCAGGGGTGTAGGTTAATTGGGCGGCACAGACTTGTGGGCCAAAATGGCCTGTTACCGTGCTGTATTTCTAAACTGGAGTTTCTGATCTTTATATCGATTGCCAAATGAAATCTAAAAATAAAAATCTGTAGATAGAAATTTTGGTGGGTGTAAATGATTTCTTTTTTTTTAATTTTTAAAAATTTTTCACACTATGAACCATATTGACCAAATTACACACAAACAATTCCCTCTTGAATATACAGTGTCATTTTCTCCCCTTTGTCCCCCCTCCTTTCCCTCCCTCCTTCACTCCCCTCCCCACCCACTCAATGTTCAACATATATGATACATTAAACCCATTAAACAATGTCATCACACAATGAAAATAAACAAGAAAATTGTGTCATCTACTTTTACACACTGGGTCAGTTCATTTCGTCTTCTTCTCCTTCTGTCATTTTAGGCAGTGAAGGTCCGCAGTAGGATTTCTCTGTTGTGTTCCATGTATGGTTCCCAAATTTGTTCGAATACTGTGATGTTATTTCTTAAATTATATGTTATTTTTTCCAATGATATACATTTATTCATTTCTATGTACCTTTGCTGTATTCTCAGGCTCTCTTCTAATTTCCAGGTTGACGTAATACATTTTTTTGCTTGATACAACAATGCAGAACTGTTTCTTTGTTCTTTATGCTGCTCCAAAAAGCTCTCAAAATGTATTGTAAAAGTATGCTTGGCCTGTTCAAAAAGTGCTGCCAACTGATTCTATTATGTAATGCGAACTTGTTTCAGACACGGCAAGTTTTAGGGGTGAGTTTCCTGCCTTCGTAGCACCTTTCCTCACACTTTTGACCTCAGGAAGTAGCCCTGGAAAGGTCATGGTTTCAGCTGCTAGGAAGCTTGTGCATAGAATGATTACATTCTACAGTAATGGGATGGGAGGTGGCACAGTTCTCCCAAGGTGCAGAGGAACCTCAGTTTCTTTGTGCAGAGGACATTTAAGTTGCCGTGGAAAATTCTGAAAAGGTATTGAACACTTGCATTTTTGGAAGTCCTACTTCGCAGCCCAAATAGGCCTTCCTCTTATGACTTAAAAGTCACTTTCATCAAAGGTAGAAGGTTCCACGCTTTAAATCATGGAGATATTCATGGTTCTTGCTATGTACATAGAGCAGTAAAATGTCATTTGTGGCAATGTGCCAGCTGACGCAAACCTTGCCTCAGGATCTATGCAGGATGTTTCAACTACCTTACCCTCAAAACAAAAGAGCTGATACATTGAATTCACAAAATGGAGATAAAAACATATCTCTGCGTATCATCAGGTGGAGATGACGAAGAGCTTCTGGATATCGGGAGTAATCATAACCAAAAACCTGCCCTGATCCAACCACGTCAATGTTACAACCAAGAAGGCACCCCAAAGGCTGCTTTCTCAGAAGTCTGAGATAACCCGAGGTCTCTTTCTCCCGTTTACAGACACATCATGGAAAGTAAGAAAAGAATTCTGCGGGAGGAACTCAACAGGTCGAGCAGCATTAGTGGGAGTAAAAGAATGGTCAACATTTGGGCCCAGAATTCCTTATTCGTACCCGAGGAAGGATTGGCTTGATGATGAAGACTTCATCACTGATTGAAGGGCGCTCTGGCCCAAAATGTTGACCATTTTGACCCCCCCCCCCCCCCACGCCACTGACGCTGCTTCACCTTCTAAGTACCTCCACCAGATGTGTTGTGTTTTTTTTCTGCTAGTATCTTCAGTTCCCTCTGATGGTACAATAGAAAGTATCCTGTCCTGGTGCATCACCGTTTGATACAGGAACAAGGAAATGGCAAGGTTGTAAACACAGCCCTATCACCTCTGTCTTTATTCCCCAATGTCTTGGGAATGCACTGAATTTCTCTCCGATCATACTTCCTTCTTCTCTCCATGGGCTCTCCTACATCATAAAAACACTGCAGGCGCTATTCTACAGATGATTCAACCTAATGGTGCTTTTCTCTATGCTCTGCATCATGTTTTAGTACATTTCTCTATACCCTGCACCATTATAACACTCACTGTTGTTTGGTTTATTTGTAATTATTGCACTACCTGTGGTACAACTTGATTTGCCTGGAGGCTTTTAATTGTATCTCAATTCACATGGACAATAAAGCAATTCAATTTTAAATTCTGCTCATTAAAACCAAACATGACACGCTGTTGCTTACTGTAATAGACTGGGGTGCAGTGGCCGCTCCAGGCACCTCATGGGCAGCTCCTTGTCACCAATTTTGGTGGGCTCTAGGACCTAAAATATTAGCCCTGCCTCCCTGGTTATAGAGCAGGGTTCCCAAGCAGCAACTATTTATAGAGAGTGTGGTGCGCTGTTAGCCAGAATCAGACACACACAAGGTAAAGACAAGGCTTTAATCCTCAAAGACTTCCACAGAGCCAGGCTGGCTCTGAGTGAGGCTTCGGGAGGCTGGCGCAGGCTTGTATCCCGGAGGGTGATCAATACCCGACTGGGTGGGGCTTGATCCATTCAGGCCGACTGATTGACAGCTGGCCAGGTGTTGTCCCGTCCCCTTACACTCCTGCAGGTACAGAGGTTGCCCCCTGCAGTAGGCTGATGGTGTACCACCACATTCATCCCCTTCTTTAAAATTGTCCCGGGTGGGGTGAGGGGGGGGGAGTAACAAGGAATCGTACCCACTATGCAACATACAATATTTACAGATTGAGATGATTCGGCAGCCGCCGGGGTCTCTGTGACCGTCATAGGACTGGTTCTTGGTTCCCTGGTCGGAGGGGAAGTGGGGGGGGGGCCTGGCGGCAGGCGTCTGGGTGGCCGAGGGGGCCAGGGTCGACGTATGAGACTCATATTGGATGGGTTGGGGGGGTAGTTTCATCCACCAGGGCTGAAGCGGGCCCCTGGTGGTCAAGGAGGTCCTGCGCGCCCCATAGTTGCCTGGGGACAGGGATGTATGCCTGGTCGGCGGCGTCCTGGGCTGAAGGATGCCGTGGGGTGGTGGGTGCTCCTGCTGGTGCCAGCTCCCTGGTTGAGACGGTGTCCTCCCTGCCACTGCCGAACCTAACATAGGCGCAGTTGTGGTTCGCATGTAGGAGGAAGACCTGCTTGACCAGGGCTTCGGCTTTGTGTGTCCGTACGTGCTTACAACGGTCCTGTGAGCCATGATGGGAGGGACATTCCAGTTGCCAACTTCCTGTGGAATGAGAACAGACGTTCATGATGGGTCTGATTGGTAGCCGTACACAGCAATGACTGAATGGCATGGAACGCCTCGGGCAGGGCATCCTGCCAGTATTCAACAGCCCTCCCTTTCAACTTGAGAGCCAGGAGGATTGCCTTCCAGACCACCCTGTTTTCGTGTTCCACTTGCCCATTGTCTCTCGGGTTATAACTCGTCATGCAATTGGTCGCGATGCCCCTCGCTGTCAGGTGCTGGCACAGCTCGTCACTCATGAAACTAGACCCTCGGTTGCTGTGGATGAAAGTGGGGTAGCCAAACATGGTGAAGATCTGCCCCAGGGCCCTGATGACTGTGGCCGTGGAGGTGTCTGGGCAAGGCATAGTGAAAGGGAAGCGTGAGTATTCATCCACTACAGTGAGGAAGTAGACGTTTCGGTTCATGGAAGGTAGGGGCCCTTTGAAGTCCATGCCAAGACTTCACTGTAGTCTTGGCATGGACTACAAAAGCCACCGAGTGGGATTTACAACTTGGGCCTGGGGTGAGCAGAAGAAATGGGGTTTACACTCTGCACAGACCCAGCAGGCCTCGGTCATGCCCCTGATGGTATACGGCAGGTTCTGGGACTTAATGGAGTGGTACAACCTGGTGACACCCGGATGGAAGAGGGACTCATGCAATGCCTGCAGCCTGTCATCGTGCATAGATGTGCATGTCCGAGAGAGGGCATCGGGGGAGTCATTAAACTTCCCAGGGCAGTACTGGATGTCATAGCTGTAGGTTGCCAGCTCAACTCTCCAGCGCAGGATCTTGTTGTTCTTGATCTTGCTCTTATGGGTAGTGTTAAACATAAATGCCATGGCCCACTGGTCTGTGAGGAGGGTAAATCTCCTGCTGGCCAGGTAGTGGCGCCAGTGGAGGACCGCTTCCACAATCGCTTGGGCCTCCCTTGGTTGAGGGTAGTGGTGAGGGATCAGAGGCATCGCTCTCCACCTGGAAGGGGGAGTCCTCGATGTCCTGCCTGATGTGGATGAAGGCAGCCTGCGCCTCGGGTTGGAGGGGAAAAGTTGTAGCTTCGGCCAGTGGGCAGACCTTGTCCAAGAAGCGAGAGAACCACTGCAAGTAATAGGAGAATAGGCCAAGGCACCTGTGGAGGGCCTTTAGCATGGGGAGGAGAGGTAATTCCATTAATGGGCGCAACTTTTCTGGATCTGGGCCGGCCATGATGTACCACAGGATGGTGAGGTGGGTGGTGCTAAACACACACTTCTCCTTGTTGTAAGTGAGGTTCAGCTCCCCGTCCATCTGGAGGAATTTTTCCAGGTTAGCATCGTGGTCCTGCTGGTCACGGCCACAGATAGCGACGTTATCCAGATACGGGAATGTCGCCTTTAGGTTGTGCAGGTCTACCATGCGATCCATCTCCCGCTGGAAGACAAAGACCCTGTTCGTGATCCCAAAGGGAACTCGGCGGAACTGGTACAGGCACCCGTCTGCCTTGAAGGCGGTGTAGGGCTTGTCCTTCAGGTGGATGGGGATTTGGTGATACACCGACTTCAGGTCAATCATGAAGAAAACCCGGTAGCGGGCTATCTCGTTGACCATGTCGTTGATCCTCGGTAGGAGGTAGGAGTCCAGTTGGGTGTACTGGTTAATGGTCTGGCTGTAATCCATGACCATCCTCAACTTACTTACCCCTTTGACCACCAGGACTTGGGCTCTCCAAGGGC
The DNA here is from genome assembly GCF_036971445.1 of Narcine bancroftii. Taxonomy (NCBI): domain Eukaryota; kingdom Metazoa; phylum Chordata; class Chondrichthyes; order Torpediniformes; family Narcinidae; genus Narcine; species Narcine bancroftii. The sequence continues at coordinate 171,819,999 of NC_091473.1, read as the reverse complement.
TGTTACTGGGCTCTATGACACCTTTTGCCAGGAGTCGCCGCACCTCCGCCTTCATGAAGTCTCTGTCTGCGGCGCAAAAGCGCCTACTTCTGGCAGCGATCAGCTTGCAGCCTAGCATAAGATGTGGGAAGAGCACCAGTGGGGTGATGCGTAGTGTGGAGAGGCCGCAAGTTGGCCAGGGTTGATAGGCTGGCATGCTGTGTAACGTGAGTGGAGGTTGGGGCCCCCCAAATGCAAAGATGACACTCTGCACGTGGCACTGGAAACCTAGGCCCAGGAGGACTGGGATGCAGAGTTTGGGCATTACCAGGAGCCTGAACACTGTGTATGTCTCCCCTCCCACAGTTATATTGGCCGAGGAGTGCCCGAGGATACCAACAGTCTTTTCCTTGGCGGCGAGGGCGATCGAGCAGGTGATGGGGTGGACCTTTAACCTTAGGGAGTGGGCCACGCTCGGGTGAATTAAGCTCTCAGTGCTGCCACTGTCGAACAGGCACTTTGTTACCTGCCCGTTGACTTGCACGTCCATCATAGAGCACCCGATGTCATGAGGGATGTCCCTGGTCAGCGTGGTGGCAGGCAGGACCATCTCGGGGTCAGAGTCATCACTCTCCATTTGCGCGCGCCAATTTATGGTGTCCGGTGGCGTGGAGAGCATCGGTAGGGCGGCCTGGTCATTCTCCTGGTTCAACAAGGAGAAGTGTGTGTTTAGCACCACCCACCTCATTTCATTCTCATCGTCGTCGGAGGCCCTCCATGTTGGCCGCTGCCTGGCCCAAGATGTCGGCGGCACATGGGGGCCCGCTGCGTGGCTGGCCTCCTTCCCCAGCCGTGTTCGATGCACCAGGGGAAGTGACATCATTGCAGCTGGCAGCAGTGATGTCATTACGTCAGCCGGAAGTGACCTCATGCCGTGAGCCAGAAGTGGCGTCGCTGAAGTTCTTGACGAGCGGTGCTGGCGAGGGGAGGGGTTGGTCCAGGTGCTCGGGGCACATGCTGTGATCATTGCTGGCGGAGCCGGATGCTGCACCGTCGGAGTCGGGGAAGGCGAAAGTTGTAGCGGGGACAATGGTGCCGCCCGGCACGTGCATGTGGAGGGGTCCTTGGGGGAGGTGGGGAGGTCATAGAGGGCCGCTGAGCTGCTGGCTGGTTTTGAGAGGCACACTTTAGTAAAGTGGCCTTTCTCGCCGCATTGGGAACAGTACTGGTTCCTAGCTGGGCAGCTTCAGTGCAATCGTCGGACTGATCCACACCAGGACCCATAGTACTTACAGGGGCGCTGGGTGCCTGCCGCAGCGACATTCTCCTCCCCAGCTCAGTCTGGGGCTGCAGCGTGAGAGGGCCATGAGGGAGCATGGGGGAACCTGGAATCGAAGGCTTCGATGTGCAGGGCTGCAGCTTTCAGGGTTCGGACCACTTCCACTGTCTTGGTCAGGGCGTAGATATTATCTTTCAGCAGCTTCTGCCGGATGGCCCTCGAGTGTAGCCCTCAGACGAAGGCATCTTGGATCAGCCTCTTGACCTCCTCTGCGCCTACCCCGGGTTCAGCCAGACATGATTGGGCCAATTCTCACAGGTGTCCCAGGTAAGACTCAGACATCTCCCTGGGTTGCTGGGCTCTGGTGTGGAGAAGGTACCTCGCACAGACCACATTCATGGGGGGCTTGTACAAGTTCTCGAGAGTGTCCATTGCACTATTGTACATGGAGCAGCCGTTGCTTGCCTGGAAGGCATGCGGACCCAGCTTTGACTGGAGTAGGACCAGCCTCTTCCGGTCTGAGTCCAGGATGCCGCCTGTGTGCGCCTCGATGACTGCTTTGACCATGTGCCGCCAGATCTCGAAGTGTGTCAGGGCTTCAGGGTGGCGTGGGTCGACTTCGAGGCTCCCTGCGCTCAGGAGCTTTTCCATGGCAGCCGTGGGAAAATTTTGTGGATTAAATTGTGGTGCGCTGTTAGCCAGAATCAGACACACACAAGGTAAAAACTGTACAACAGGCTTTAATCCACAAAGACTTGCACAGAGCCAGGCTGGCTGTAGTTGCAGTAACCCTGAGGAGGCCGGCGCAAGCTTATATCCCGGAGGGTGATTGATACCCGACTGGGTGGGGGTTGATCCATTCAGGCCGACCGATTGATAGCCACCCAGGTGTTGTCCCATCCCCTTACACTCCTGCAGGTACAGATGTTGCCCCCAGCAGTAGGACGGTGGTGTACCACCACACAGAGCCTTTCAGGTGTGTTCCTGGGAGGTTCGTTCCATCAGTGCTCTCTTTTGCCAGATGTCTTTCTCCAGTGTTAAAAGTGATCACATTTTTGGGATTTCTTCCACATTCCTGCCTATTTAATTTGGAGAGGAAATCTGATGAAACCGCCTGGCAGTTTGACGACCAGGATCCCCATTCAGTTTTGCCAACTGGCAGAGAGCCTAGCAACATTTTGCCTGCGATCACAGAAGTGCCCGGCTCTTCCTGCAATGCTCATTTTTTGAACATACAGTGCCATTAAATGCCGTTCATCACCATCAGTGCATCGTAGGCCCTTTTGGCCTACAAGTCCATGCCACCCAATTGACCTACAACGCTGGTACTTTTTTTTTCCCTAAATGGTGGAAGCAAACAGGAGCACCCGGAGGAAACCCACACAGACATGGGGAGAATGGGTAAACTTCTTACAGAGAGCGCAGGATTCAAACTCCTGTTACCGGCGCTGTAACTGGCTTGCACTAACTGCCATGTTAACCGTGCCACCCCTCGGTATCTGAAATAATTACTTTATTAAACTATATGAATTTACATCTTGTAATAATTGTAATTATTCCCCAAGTGAAAGTTGGAAAGGTTTATCCCGTGTTGATTAGGAGTCACTGTGAACAAAAACACTTCATGAACAGCTGAATTGTATTAGTAATTAGGCATCTTGCCCAGGGTGCGTGGAGGAGGTGCAAGATGGTCATGAGGTTCGAGAAGTCCTACCTGTTCCTGGTGCCCTCCAGCTCCTAAAAAAACCACGAAGCTCATTGGGGAAGGCACATCGAACAGTCCACTCCATTGTGGAACCCACAATTGAACCCAACAGCAGGGCAAGGACTCTGAGGAGAGGGGTTGACCCACTTCTCAGTCTGTCCCCTAACTTTACACTTGGGAGCTCCAGTGTATGAATAGCAGCTCCATTCATCTGAAAGGGGTCATCAACCCTTTGGAAAAAGGTAACTGCAGGAAGTGCTTTGCTTATTTAACTCTTTTTAAACATTTTTAATTACTTACTGCTTTAATGCTTTTTTTTCTTATTCCTCAATGTTTGAATAACATTTTGTAACATTTAAATGGATAGTTTTAAGGTGCCTGTGATAATGCTCTGGATATGTTGAATTCCTGTAGAGCAGAGTTATTTGATGAAAGTGTAATCACAATGAATTATGTCTCAACTCTAAATACCAGGGAAAGATTGGAAAAGGTGGGTTTGAGGACACAAAAATACTGGCGGGGATTGTGGGCCCTCCCTCTTCCTCAGGTTTGCAGGAAGAGGGAGATAGCCCGCCTCTAGCTGTTCCTCTGCGACAGCTCAGCAGACAACCATCTCTGGTGGCCCAGCCTTGTGCACTGTCTGCAAGATTCTGAAGAGAAAGGGGAATCATAAACAGTTCCCTTTCTGACATATCAAGGGCGCACAAAGCTGCCGTCCCTAAACAGGGGGTTAAGCAGGAGCAGGATACAGATGGCATGTCATCTGCAAACATGTATGCAGTACCCAAAAATGCTGGAGAAATTCAGCAAGTCGCGCAGCGTTCAAGAGGCTGTCAACATTGTGGACCCGAGTCCTTCTTCAGGAGTGCCAAAAATGAGAGATGCCTGAATAAAAAGGTGGAAGGGGGGGGTGAGAGGGGTGTGGGAAGGTACAAATGCTAGCAGGTGGATCCAGGTGGGAGGGTGAAGTTGAGCAGTGATGGGGGAGAGAGTGGAAGGTAAGAAGGGCAGTTCTGGCAGGAGAAGGAAGGGAATGGATTGACCAGGGGAGGGAATCAATCTAAATTGGAGGCTGATATTGATGGTTGGTGTCTGCTTCAGATAGATGTCGTTAGTCAGGCCTGGAGACATTCTGGTTTGATTGAGGATGTGAAAATTCAAAGCAACTACCTCAAGATGGTCTACACAATGTGCATGCATTCTTGTGCCGATATTTTGCTGCTCTTAGCGCAAGCCTGGATTATTGGCAAAGTCAGTGAAGGAGAAGGGTTCAAAATAAATGCCTGAATAGTAAGTGCATGCATCTTTTGCACCACATTGCTTCGTCTCAGACTGCAGTGAATGAGACGATGGTGACTTTGTAATCGCCGCAAATGCGGATCTCATCGTTTGCTTTTCGTATGGGTTCAATGGGCGCTGCCCAATCGCTGTATTGTATTGGTTCTAATATGCCTTCATGTTTTAGTTTGTTTAATTCAGCCTCATTTTTCCCTTTCATAGTAAATGAGATTGTTCTGGCTTTGAAGATTTTGGTTCGGCATTATCTTTTAATTGCAGTTTGGCTTGAACACCTTTGATTTTCCCCAATTCTTTTTGGAAAACCACTGCGTGGTTGTTGAGTATTTGGTCACGTTCTGGCTGGGTGGTGACCGGGTGGTTTACATTTAGTATTGAACCAATTTCCGGTCAGTTTAGGGGAATGTGTTGCAGCCAATTTCTTCTGAAGAGTGCAAGTCCCTTGATATCTACGATTTAGAGAGAATGTTTTTGGTTGCTGTTGTTTGTATTGGAGTTGGACCTAACATTTTCCAAATACTTTGACTCTGTCTCTTGGAACAGATCTTAGAGTTCTATCAGTTGTTTTTAATCGGGAAGCATGTGTACCTTTACGTGTAACGGCATTAGGGACACCTCTGCCCCAATGTCTAACTCCATCTTCAGGGGTGTCCATTTATTTTTAGCTGGATAAATATTGCTGTGTTTCCTCGGATGTGTAATATCTCAGGAGCTGAAATTTCAGGAGCTTGAAGGTCAGCCGTTGGGCTCATATCATCATCATTGCGAGGTTTCCCTCTCTCTCCCTGCAATTGTTTTGACTTTAGCTGCCTGCTTATTTGCAGGCCACCTGCGCTTTAGAAGCAGACATTTAGTTTTGATATGTCCCTCTGTTTTTGGTTGCATTTAGATATTTTGAAGAAACAGTTTTCTGGTCAGTGGTTGTATTTCCCACAACGGAAGCATTCTTCGCGGGAAGACCTCCCAACCAGTAGGTCTGCTTGACCCACATCCAAGTTTTTATTTGCCATTTCAGAGCTGCAGGCAACCCTGTATACAATCTGTAATGTAACGTCTTCATCCATCACTAATAATTTTTGCCTTGCTTGGCGATTTGCCAGCCCTATCACTAATCTGTCTCACAGTGCCTGATTTAGAAACTGCTCAAAATGCTCCGCCAGTTTGCGCAATTATGCCAGGCATTCACTTACTATTTCTCCTGGTCCTTGTCTCCTTTCATAGAATTGTTGCCTTTCTGCCATAACTGGTGATTTGGGACTTAAATGGATCCTTAGAGCTGCGCATAATTCGTTGAATGTCTTCGTCCCTGGATCCTCAGGGGCCAGCAAGGTCTTAAGGAGGTCAAATGTTTTGCTGCCCATTATACTGAGGAAGAGGGCACATTTGCAGTTTACTGGACCTTCCACAATATTGTGAGTTACGCAGTAGTGATTAAACCGTTCTACTTTCTTCCACTTCGTTGAATTCCCCGAACTTTCTCTCTGCCATCTTGGCATGTTTTCGCATTGATCTTTTGGCAGGAATTTGCTGGGGTTGTTAGGTAGTAATTTTCTACCTTTCTTCTGTTGTTTTCCTTTTCAAAGTTGGTGCATGGAGTATGTGTAGGATTCGTTTCATTCCTCGTTACCACTGTTGTGTATGCACTCACACAATTAACACTCAGAGACATGATGCTTTCTCATCCTTTACTTCTATTAAACTAACATGGCAACTGACATACAGGGTTACATATATGGAAGGGTGACATTATGACGTGACCGTCATGATGTCCAGCAGAGGGCGGGCTTATACCCAACAGTTTAGTCTTTTAAATTTAGTGTTGAAGCATAGATGTTTGAAAATTGATGCCCAGAATTAATGATGAACTGATAGGAAGACTGGAGTTGTAGCTGCTACAGATTCACGAATTCTCTTCGCGTTGCCTTTGAAGAAATGTCCATCCACACGTGCTGTGGTCAGAACACCCCTGGTCCTTTTGTAGACAGGACTCGAACTGGGCGGCCTCCACGAAGCTTCCAAGACTCTGGCACCAGTCTCTCTGAGCAACTTCACTGCAAGTTACACTTAAAATGAAGCCAGCTCTCCGAGTGACCTTCACTAAAGACCCTCCTAGCACAGGTGAATCCACCAAAAAGGCCCAGTCATTCACAGAGCAGGCTTTGCTCTGAATTCCACAGAAATGGCTGGCCACAAGAGCTGCTTCAAAAAGTTATTTTCTCTTCAGGATCCAGAAAGGTTCTCCCTTGCAAAATCACAATGTCTGCAAATATATCAAATCTGGAACAGACTGTGTCAAACCTTCCCTCAGTTCTTTCCAAAGTATCGAATTATCGCTGGACTGTGACTTGTGTTGTGCTTGTGTGATATGTTAAATATTAACTGTGACCATTTAGTCCCTCCTGTCTATACTATCCCTTACAGTGATAATCTCATTTTACAGATAAAATAGACCAACTATGTGTTGGCTAATAGGTCTTCAAGTATAGTCATGGAGGGCTGGTTTTCTGCTTGGTGGTCTGTGACCAGTAAAGTGTCCTTCAGGGTCAGTGCTGGGACCCCTGATGCTTCTGATATATAATTAACGACTCAGAAGTGAACAGAGGTGGCATGACAAATAAGAAGAAAATAATTGTGTTGGGGTAGGATGATTCAGGCTACAGTGTTATATAGTTAAGTTTGAAAGCATTAAAGTGGGGCAGAACAATGTAAATTGATTTTCATCCTGCTACGTGTGTTGTGGTGCATTTTGGGTGCACAGACAATGTAGGACACGCAAGTTAATGGTAGAGATGTGGAGTGCGAATTGGAGCAGTTATTGGTAACAAAGCTGTCGACACATAGAAATGGACATTAAGAGGATTCTCTCGTGATTTGAGTGTCCCAGAGAAGAGAGGCGATGCTGAAGATTAGAAGCAAATGTTTAGAAGAGATCTGGGAGAGAGCTTCTTTTGGTTGTAATCCGATATGTGCTGCCTGAGGAGATGATGGAAGCAGGAACTCTCAGTTTATTCAAGGAACATCTGGAAAACAGTTGCATTTTCAGGGGGTTACTGGCTATGCACCTTAAGTGAGCAAGAGTGATTTAAGTAAATGTAAACGAAGATGGGGGGAGTCACGTGATGCTGTGAAGCTGAAAAGATGTGCCCAGAGAACTCCCATTTATAAGCCTCTAAAACAAGGAAAATATCACCCACAAAAGAAAACCAACACCCACACTGAAGCAATCCGGACAGGAAGAGCAAGGAGAAGGCAACTGAAGATTGAGGCCAGCCAGAAATGAGGGAAACATGAGTGAAAATTCACTCGACGCTGGTGACCTGCAAGCTCCTATGCTACCAGTGGGGCCAAGCGCGGAAGGCGAAGCCTGCGATGTCAGGCTCGCCCGACCAAGATATCCTGGCAGTGGTCCGGTCACTGGTGACTCAGATCGGAGGTCTGGAACAACGACTGGACACCAGACTAAAAGAAGTCTCAGAGGGCCTGCTCAACCTGCAAACCTCAATCGGGACCCTGACGATTTAAGTCGGGGTCTTGGAAGACAAGATGGAGGATGTCCAGGACAGACAAGAAAGACTGGAGGACACAGCCAACGCGTGGATCGTCAAAAAAGACTGAAAGATTAATTGGAATATCTGGAAAATAATAATCAGCACAAAATTAGACTACTGGGCCTGAAAGAGGTAGAGTTCTTCCAACATTGGATCCCCGAAGTGTTGAGGAAGGAACAATTCAGAGGCCCCCTATCCATAGAAAGGACCCTTCGGATATTCGGCCCCCGCCTCACCCTAAATCAACGACCGAGACTGGTTCTAATACAGTTTATCAGTAGCCAGGACCGGGAAACAGTTCTAAGGGCAATGATGACCCAATCAAGGGAGACAGGGGAACTGGTGGAACTTCAGGAGGAGGGGAAGAGAGATTGATGCTCTTCCCTGACCCAAACTCTGTGCTGCTAAAACAAAGAAAAGATTCGACAAGGTCAAGAAAATACTGAGAGACAAAAAAGTTGAATACACAATGCTGTTCCTGGCCATCCTAAAAGTCATGCTGGCTGGAGGGGAGAGGAGGCATTTCAAGGAGCCACAGGAAGCTATACGATGTGCCTAGGAGCTAGAAAATGTATAAGCCTGAAAATCACAGGCTAAATTGAGCCCTCTGAAGGAACTATGGACTGAATGGCTAAGTAACTACAAGAGGAAGCCACTACAGTTCGACAACTAATGACTTATAAAACAAATGTGGACATGGCTGGACAGAGTAACCGGGGGTTTGATAAAGTCCTGTAATGATTGGAGGGAAGGGGGAATCATATTTTTTTTACTTTTCCTTGTTTATTTTTTAATTTGTAAATGGGAAAAATAATGGGAGCTTGAGGCGGAAGAGACTGCACGAGGCTGCAGTGCAGATCGAGCAAGAACTAAGATGGTACACTAGAAGACTCGGAGTAGGAGGGAAAATGGTGCAGGAGTAAGGAGGAGAAGGGCCAAAGCAGAAGATGGGAATATTTTTAATGTTTTGTTTGTTATACAGGGGATTTTTAAGTTTTATTTTATTTTATTTGGACTAGTTTATGGGGAGAAGGGGAGGGGATTGTGCTTTTCTTAAGTCTATCTTCAGTCTTTATTTTTTTCTGGCTGGTGTGGACAATGACACGAGTGACAGAAAGGCATTAAAGACATTCATACGAGGGGGCTGTGAAGGTGAAAAGATATAGAAACACCAATGAATAGGTGGATCAAATTTATCAGTATTAATGTAAATGGCTTAAACAGCCCCATAAAAAGAAGAAAGATCCTGGCTCCCCTTAAAAAAACTGAAAGCAGATATTATATTTTTACAGGAAACACGTTTGGCAAAAAAGTGACTGGATGGGGAAGGTACTCCACCTCCATTGGTTCCAAATCGGGGGGGGGGGGGGGAGTAGCCATTTTAATACACAAAAGGGTTCCGGTGGTGGTGTTGGTGGGCGGTGAGGTTACAGACACAGAATACATTAATGGGTAGAAATCTGAATTTTTTCTCCTGGACCCCATTCTAAATAAGACAACAAAGACACTGGTAAGGTCAAAAGTGGTGAAAACAACTCTGTCCTTCATGAAAGAATTAAACTTGATAGACATATGGAGACAGAGGGACACACAGGCCAGGGGCTATTCCTTTTACTGGAAACCCCATGATTCTCAAACCAGAAATGATTACGTTTTGAGGTCTGCCCAGTTGAAGAGTAGAGTCCTTGAATCTGAAATCTTAGCAAGGCTCATATCAGATCACTCACTGCTAAGATAACAATGCCTGAAAAGCATCTAGATGGTATTTTAATGCTACATTGTTGAGAAATCCAGACTTTTGCTCCTTTGGAAGAGGACAAATTGCCCTGTTCTGTGAAATGAACTGCCCCTCAACAGATAACAAATCTTTACTTTGGGATACACTCAGGGGGAAAATAATCTCATACACCAATATCATATAAACAAAAGACCGAAATAAGCTGGAGACACTGGAACAGGAGATCACAAAATTGGAAAAAATAATACCAAAATTTGGGGTCAAATGAGAAATATCAGGAATTAGAAAATAAGAAACTTAAGTACAGAGTGGAAAAAATGCTCTTGCGATCCAAGCAAAGATATTATTAATTAGGTGAAAAAACACATAAAATATTGGCATGGCAACTGAGAGCAGAGGAAACTCCAAAGAAGATTAATGCCAGACCCGATAACACACAATCTAAGAGAAATTAATTACACCTTTAAAATCTATAATGAGAAATTGTATAAATCTGAGGTGCCAAGAGGTCTGAATAAAATTGGGAAGTTCCTGGCGAGGACTGAGTTCCCGAGAATGACCAAAGAGGACCAGACAGAATTAGATGCCCCACCCTCTAATGAGGAAATTGAACAGGTCTTGGGAACTTTGCAAACAAACAAGTCTCTTGGAGAGGACGGCTTCCCCCCTGAGTTCTATGAGGAAGAGACTCTCGTTTCTTCTTTTTTTCCTTTTTTTTCTCCTAACTTTCTTTCTTCATGTCATTTCTACCTTTCCCTTTCTCACAGTGGTGGGGGGGGGGGGGTGGGGAAGGAGAGGCATCATATACTGGATGACATTTACATGGTCTGTAACAACCAATGATGTGCTTTCCTGTTTAATTATGAAAAATCAAATTTTTTTTAAGAAATGTAAACAAAGATGGAGAGAGTTTTCATTTACTGTAAGACTCCATGATTTTCTAAGTTATCATGGCCCAAAAGTGACATAAATAGACTTACCAGGGCTTCAGACAATGCTGAAGGGCACAGGATGGAGATCCAACCAACAGCACACACGTCCATGAAGGAGGGAACCCTGCCATCGCCCTCCAAAGTCCAGAAATCTGACTCCAGGCTGTTGCAGAGCAGCGTCCATGGAAGTCAAGGTAGGCAGGGTGATAAAGAAGATCAAGGCAGTGATGATCAACTTGGCCACGGGTTACTGCAAGACTGGCCTCCCTGCCCTTGATGCATCTCCCCTCGGTGGAGGGCAGACTCATGCAGATGGTAGTGAATCAGATGACAACCACCAGGAGAACTTCATGAGCGAAGACCTAGCCATACCAAAGCCCACGATGAAGCTGGTCAGCCTGCTGAGGCACAGCATCGTGGGACAGGGCAGAACTCTCTTGGCTCACATCTTCCATAGGGTCATGAAGATCCTCCTCGAGGAGCATGCCATGATGGTGGCCGACCCTCCCCTCAGCCCAGCCAGCAGCATGGAGAAGATGGCCATTGAACTAATGCAATGTGCTAGCATAATTATGTTTGACTTTCAGCACCCCTACTATGTGCTTCACCTACTAGTTTGTCCTCTTAGCCTACTCCTACAGACATACCACCAGCTGTGTGGTCATGTGTGACCAGGGAGTTGCCCACATGGTGCCTGTGCATGAAGGCTACATCATGCCCCATATGATGGCCAGGTCCAACTATGGCGGCGGTGACCTCAATGACTACCTCCTGAAGCTGCTCACTGAGGTGGGTCACCGGTTCACCGAGACATCATGGAGGACATCAAAAAGAAATGCTGCTGCACCTCGGTCAACTTCAAGGAGGATCTTGGCCTGGACATGAACCGGTACCTGGCAGAGTATGAGCTCCCCAATGACTACATCATCACACTGGGCAAGAAGAGATTCCACTGCCCAGAGGTGCTCTTCAAACCCTCCAAGATGGGCTCCAAGGAGCATGGAGTCCACTCCCTGGATTCACACAGCCTGGAAATGTGTGACAGGCACCTCAAAGGCGACATTTACAGCAACATTCTCATGTCCGCAGGCCCCACTGCATTTGATAACTTCTGGGATTGACTACAGAAGGAGATGGACAAGATGGACATTGGTATAAACCCTGCCATGCGCTGCTGAAGCCCTGGTACTTCGTCAGGGACAGCCCCAGAAGGGGCCACTTTTGAGAAATGTGCCCACGTGTGTTGCTTCCCCCTGCACCCCCCTAGTTACGCCACTGGATTCTGCCCCATGTAATTCAATTAACATTCCTGGGTATATAGAAGGTTCATGTGTAACCCAGAAAAGGAACCGATAAGGTTTTAAAGAAGATACTCCCATTAATGGATGAGTTTAAGGCAAGGAATTTCAACTTAAAATCAGAGCTGGCTCTTCTGGCTGGAAGTTAGAAAACAGTTGTTCATGATATTCTGGAGCAAGGGAAAGACACATTTCTGTTTTTTTTTTACACAGCCACTGCATTCCAGGAAATTGTTGCCATTTTCCCGAAGCACATGTATAAAGGTCGGAACAGGAAAGAGGGTGCCATTCCCATTCCAATATTTCACCTCCTCGACCCCAAGTAAATTTCCCAGGAATGCCTTCTGTCTAAAGTTAACTGCAGGCATTCCGTGAACAACGGGCTAATGAATATCATGTATCGATGACGCTCATTGCAAGCCCCACCTCTTTAATCACCGCACCTCCGGTACGCTGTCCAAACTCACGCAAGGAAATGGAGATTTTGAGTTTTGGTCATTCGTGTGTTAATGACCAGTGCTAAGGCCTCCGACATTCTTCAGAGTGGGAAAATCACACAAATTCTATCTAAAAAAACATAATTAATTTGCTGATTAAAAGTAATAAACAAAAAAAATTCCGTTATGAAAAATCAAAAGCAGATTGAATTGGCGCAGGGCATAGTATTTTCCTTTCTGGGAACCTACCTGGGGCCTGATTACATGGGCTGAGTCTTGGTTTGAAGGCACTCTAAAGCATCATAAAGGCCTGCAACATCTGCATCGCATGTTGGCATTGGCAAACCCATAGAATCCTGCACATGTGCAAGCTCCTCCACGCATTCGCTGCTCATGTGCTCAGTGAGCCTGAAGGAAAAATTATGGACGTCACACCAGGCCTCCTCTTTTCTTCTACTCTTGTTTTTCAATTGAAATTGAATTGAACAGCACACTTTCATATTACAGTGTGATTTCTAGTGCATAGATTTTTTTTGGTCAAAAGCAGTTCAAATATTTTGGTGAGAAGTTATGTCCAATTGAAATTCCACACAACCATTCTTTCTAGCAGTGTAAAGAAATGTTTCCACCCTCGAACACAAATGGAATTAATCTATCCTGCGTCGGACAATCAAAATTGGATTTGAATTATGCACTACATCAAATTCTTTCAATCTGTAACACAAATCCATCCAGACGACATTTTTTTCCTTTCTCTTTGTATGTTTAAATTGCCTGCTATATTCTGCTGGGGTCAATTGGTCTTTTTACACAAAGTTATTTTATAATTTACATCAGTTGCCTTTTTTTTGAAAACTGTGATAATACGTAATAAATTAAACAATCACGGCAGTCATTTCTTGCCTGGCTCTGTTTTGCTTCAGATAATGCTGGGACATTTTGCTTGCATTTACACCTTTTCAGAAAGAACACTAAAAGATTATATACATTTTTAACCCATTATTAATCACTTTAGATAAACAGAACCAAAGAATATTTCAGGCAATGATTATACAAGTTTATTTTTAGTTCTCCAACTCGTCATTATTAAACAATGGTCTCTAGACCATTCATACCCCCATGGACCTTGGCGATCAGACCAAAACAGCCCTCAGAACACATCAGCAAAGTGCTTTAAAGGGATACCTTTACAGTCAACAAATTTCCAAGGTGAAGGTTTACTGTAGTAAACAAGGAGCGTTTAAAGTGTTTATTCCAAAAAAAAGATTAAATTTAAGGAACATCTTAAACAATGTCAAGGAGATGCATGTGCTGAGGAATGGAGTTGGGCCAGAGGTTAAAGGCAGGGCAACTAATTAGGTGTGAATTAGTTCATGCTCAGAACTGGTGGAATTCAGAAATCTTGAAGAGTTCAAAAACTGGAAAATGAGAATTACGAAGCAGTCAGGACGAAGATATTTAAACCTGAGTAAATATAGTTTTAACCAGAGGTGATTAAATGGGTCAGCAATCAGAAGGTAGTGTGTGAATGGTCCTCGTCACGAGGACATAATTAGAGTTTACAATAGGCTAAAATTCAGAGTCTGCAAGGCCGACCAGGAGAGAGTTTGAGGAGATGAGTGTGATGTGAGAAGAGGGTTGATTGGAGAGGAAGATAAAGCCAGAGGGGAAAATAAATGATCTGTTGTCAGAGTATCAATCTCAAAACTAAGCCTGTGACAAAATAGCCAGGAAATTCACAGTCAATATCAATCAAGTAAAATGGCCAGTGAGAAATTATGAAATCTGTGGCAACAATGAAGGAGGAAAGTTTGTCAAATTTGCTTCCAAAACATCTCAGGAAATTTAATATAATAACCTAAGAAATACAGGTAAGCTTCTCAAGGCTGTTCTTCCATTCAATAAGATTGTAGCTGATTCCATACTTCAAATTACACCAGTCAATCTGTATGTCCAATTGATTCCCTGGGTCTACAAAGAACCCATTGATTTGAACACCCTCAAGACTGAGTACCCGCAGCCCCCCAAGATTTGCTACTCTCTGTGCACGAACATTTGCTAGTTTCTTCTGGTTTTCCAGACATCTTCCAGCTGGGATGCCAACATTTCCTCTTCTACCCCAAACACAGCACCAATCTTCAGCTAATTAATAAAGTTCTGTCCCCGAACACCCATCCCCGCATTCTCTACCATCAGAGAGCCTTTTGTTGTTTCCTCCCTACCACAGCAAAATCTATGCTCCCAGAAAATTGTCAGCCAGGATCCCACATGAGCAAGATCCCATTCCAGTCTGGGACACTGAATGTACCTCCCTGGGCCAAATGTGGGATTCTTAAGCATCCATTCATGTCCACAGGCCCAGTCAGCAGAGGAGCAGGTGCCATACCTTCCAACTGATTACACTGGACAACTAAGATTTTGCTTCCTGAACACTTTTGGGTGTATTTTATAGATTTTGGGCTGCTGATCGTGAAAATGTCCTTAATTTTGTTTTATATATATCACGTACCATTTTTAAGATACAACCTATTTTTTTTTATTTCCTGTGATATTTTAAGTCAAATAGTAGTGCCAATGCTATGCAAATATTGTCTTAGGCCTGAGCATACTTAATAAGATAGATGCAGACCGGCTATAAAAGCAACTCACATTTACAGATGCTGTACATCACATTGATTATAGATCAGTGGTTTTCAAATTGCCCCCCTAAACTCACATTCCACCTTAAGGCAAACCCTATGCTGGAAGGGCTCTGTGATTAAGTAAGGGATTACTTAAGGTGGTATGTGAGTTTGAAAACTACTGTTTGAATCATCCCTAATTGACTCGTTATGTGCACGGTTTCATAACTCCAAAGGAAATGGGCCAATGACAATTTTTCTCAGGCAAAATATTTCAATAACAATAACGTCTAGAGCAATGGTTCTCAACCTTCCCTTCCCACTCACATCCCACCTGAAGCAATCCCTTAAATAATCACAGCACTTATGGCATAGGGATTGCTTCAGGTGGAATGTGAGTTTAGTGGGGAGGGGGCAGTTTGAAAACCACTGACCGATTGAACGCACTTTGATGCATGTTTTTCAGACAGCAGCATAGTGAATGTACTTAACAATACCATTTATTGCTTCGGGAAGATTCAGTACAGCAGAAATGTTTCAACAATGTTGCAAAAGCTGCGATACATTCTGTTACATTTGTGGCAATTATATACTGAAGGCACAAAGATGCAACGTGACTGCACTTATTAAGAAAGCCTATGAGCTCTACTTCGGTGGTAAAATTGGTGACCAAGACAAAATCAGCAGCGAAAAAATTTTCGATCAATTGAACTAACGCAATGTGCCAGCATCATTATGTGATTAAGCGTGCTAAATTCAATCAAAGTTCATTTAATGTTTCTCTAGCCTCCTACGTGCTGCAGCACATCTGAAATGATCTTTGTGTTCAGCTAGAATTTGTCAATCATAATTCCCAATTTTTTTTCAGGAAGCAAACCTTTTGAAAACATTTATTGTCCAGTGATATATTGACCCTGTGGGCCAACGACCAAACTATATCAACACCGCTCCAGCATACACTTCAGAGGGCACCAGAATTTCTAGGTTTACACATCACACTACTGCCACTGGTAGTTTTTTAAATTTTCTGTACAAAAGTTTGACAGTAACTTTGATATTTTCAGTCCTTTAGTACAACAGACTGCATTAAGAAACTGACCTCTTGTGGAAAATCTGGTGAACTGATTTTATGATTTCCTTCAAGGAAATACTTCTTGGCCTCAAACCAAGGGATTCTTTAGGATGGCTTCTTGACTCACTTCCAATTTCTTTCTTTATTCATTGAAAGCTGTCAGCATTATCTTACGTCCATCTTTTTTCAAGGCAAAACTCTTTTTTCTGATTATACATCCTTCCTTGTATTGATGACATCCCAATCAGTCAGAGTAAATGATCGGTGCTGACAATAATGTGGTGTCTTGTTACAGATAATACTCACCTTCATATGGAGTTTGATCTTAATTCTGAACATCTCGAGTTATGATTAATTTTGATCAATCGCAGAACAAATCAAAGTGACAACATCAGGAAAATCTGTAACTGTAGGCATTGCAACATCTGTTCTTAAACCTCCTCTCTCCCTCTCATCCAAGGACTGAAACAACCTTTCCAGATGAGGTAAAGAATTCACGTGCACCTCCCCCAGTCTTCGGTGTTCACGATGTGGCCTCCTCCACATGAGTGAGAACAAGCGCAAATGAGGCAACCAGACAACAGAGCACACAAACTGCATCTCCTATTCCCCCTGGGTACGCTACAAACCAATGACATGAACACTGAACTTCTGGCAATCCTTAC
Organism: Narcine bancroftii; assembly: GCF_036971445.1. Lineage (NCBI taxonomy): Eukaryota > Metazoa > Chordata > Chondrichthyes > Torpediniformes > Narcinidae > Narcine > Narcine bancroftii. The sequence goes on along the minus strand of NC_091473.1, from coordinate 171,803,429 downwards.
TTCTTATGACCCCCCTCGCTCTCTTTCCAATCCACTTCCAGTCTTTTCAATTTTGTTCCCTTTCCCATATTCCCTTCTAACGCCCATCCTTCTCCCTGTCGGGTCTCATTCACATCCTTCCCACACATTTTACCTAATGGATCCTTTCTTGGTCACCTCTTCAAAAAGCAAACTCAATCAAATTCATGAGGCCAAATTTTCTACACATGTTGACTGCCCCTAATCAGTCTTTGTTTTTCCCAGTATTTCTCTCAGATTTCCCACCATTCACTTACCCGCCACCCACCTTGGGCTCATCAGTTTGTAGTCGCTCCCAGGCTTTTGCTTTCAGCTTTTCTAAAATAAAAGCACAATATTGGCCATCCTCCAATCTTCCTGGCATTTTGCCCATGGCTAGTGATCGTACAAATATCTCTGCTAAGACTCCTGTTATTTTTTCCATAAACTCCATTAGATATTCTTCTAAACTCCATTGACAAAACAGCAAAAAATGTTCACATTTATACCTCAAATCCCTTCAATCTTTCTGTACAATCTCCAATGAAAATTCATCCTTCCTTCAATATGGACACTAAAACCAGACATAGTACTTCTGGTGCAATTGTATTAGTCTTCTTGAAAGTTACATTAAAACATCCTTGCCTTTATATGCCACACCCCTTGCAATAATACTCCAGACCCAAAACCAAGCATCGTTTTCAGGTAGTATAGTTTCCGTGAACAAAACACTGTCATTTGTGTCCAAGGCGATCACTGCAACTTGGACCTGAATCTTTAGGTATGTTTCCAAAGGTCAGGAGGTTGATTCCAATCAAACACTCGAACACTACAGCACAGACACAAACTTTGGCCCATCTGGTCCTTGCCAAACTCTTTATTACCCTTGGTCCCATCAACCTAAACCCAGACCATAGCCCTGCACACCCCTCCTATCCATGTAACTATCTAATCTTCTCTTCAATGACAAAATCAAACTGCTATCCTCCACCACTGCTGATAGCTCATTCCACACTCTCACCACCCTCTGAGTCAAGAAGTTCCCCTTAAATATTTCTCCTTTCACCCTTAACCCATGTCCTCTAGTTCACCTCCATGGAAAAAACCTGCTTGCATCTACCCTATCTACACTCCTCATAATGTGGTATACCTCTGTTAAATCTACCCTCATTCTTTGCTGCTCAAGGAAATAAAGTCCTCTTCTATTCAGCTCAGCAGACCTATAAAAGATCAAGGAGCATTTCAACTTCTTGGACTCCCGGTGCATGTGGCATGGCACACAGATCATTGCAGACTATAAATCACCTGGTTCTGTGCCCCTTCCAGCTGTGCCTTCCTCTCTGAGGAACTTAATTAATTCTACGCTCCTTTTGATCAGGATTCAATGTGAATCTTCCACCAGATGAACTCTCACTTTCTGTCTCTGATGTTTAGGGCCACCCTGAGTAGGGTGAATATACAGATGGTATACCTTGCCATGTGTTTCGAGTCTGTGCAGAACAGATGGCCGACGTCTTCACGGACATTTTCTATCTATCCCTGGCCCAGGCAGTTCTTCCCATAAGCTTGAAGATTGTCACCATCATGCCAGTGCCGAAACGTCCCACCGCCATGAGTCTGAACGACTTCCATGTAGTTGCACTCACCCCCACCTTCGCAATGTGCTTTGAGAGACTGGTTCTATCACATTTAAAATCCTGTTTGCCCATCACCCTGGGCTCTCATCAATTTGCCTATCGTATCAACAGGTCAACTGAGGATGCCATCTCCATGGCACTTCACTCTGCCTTGACCCACTTGGACAGCTCCAAGACTTATGTCAGAATGCTGTTCATTGACTTTAGTTCAACATTCAATACTGTGATTCACTCCAAACTGAACACCAAACTTCATCAGCTTGGTATCAGCTCATCCCTCTGCAAATGGACCTGGGACTTTCTGACTCACAGACCCCAATCTGTTAAGTTAGACAGTCTCTTCTCTTCCATTCACACCCTGAGCACCGTCGTGCCACTGGGCTGTGTGCTGAGCCCTCTCTGTACTCCCTTTTCACCTATGACTGCGGTCCTGCATATGGTTCTAATTCCATAATCAAGTTCACAGGTGACCCCACGGTGGTTGGCCTGATCAGACGGGATGATGAGATGGCCTATTGGGATGAGGTCCAGCACCTGGCTGTGTGGTGTGCTGATGACAACTTGGCACTTAACACTCAGAAGAACAAGGAGATCTTTGTGGAATTCAAGGGTGCTGGAAGCCACACTCATGCCCCTATTTACATCAGTGGAGTTGTGGTGGGACGTGTATCAAGCGTTAAATTCTTTGGTGTCCACATTTCTGATGATCTCACCTGGTACCTGAACTCCTCCATCCTGATCAAAAGGCAACAACAGCGCCTTTATTTCCTGTGGAGCATAAAGAAAGTTTACCTCTGTCTCAGGATACTGATGGATTGTTACTGCTGTTAACATTAAGTGCATAATTACCTACAGCATCTCAGTGTGGTTTGGCAATTGGATTGGACTGGACAGCACTTCAGCAGGTGGTGAAAACTGCCCAGTGGATTATCGGCACCCAATTGCCCACCATGGAGAACATCTATCAGGAATGCAGGGCAAAGAGGGTCATCAAGGATGCATCTCATCCTTTGGACTTTTTATTCGCCTTCCATCCGGTAGGTGCTACAGGAGCCTCCGCTTTCGAACCAGCAGGCTCAGGAAGTTGTGACTTTACTGAACCTTTAATCACAGCGCTGAGTGGTTCAGCACTCACATTGTACAGTCAGTGCTTCTGTAATCGTTTTGCCTGCTGAAAGCACTGGTTTTTATTTGCATGGAGTTATTTGTATATAGCACTATTTTATAAACTTCTGGTTGGATGCTAATTTTATTTAATTGGCATTGTATTTGTCTTGGCACAGAGATAATAAAGTTGAATCTAATCTAATACTCAGTCCATCAAGCCCCAGCAACATCCTTGTAAATTTTCTCAGTCCCTCAAACCCCAGCAACATCCTTGTAAATGTTCTCAGTCCCTCAAGCCCCAGCAACATCCTTGTAAATGTTCTCAGTCCCTCAAGCCCCAGCAACATCCTTGCAAATTTTCTCAGTCCCTCAAGCCCCAGCAACATCCTTGTAAATTTTCTAGGCACTCTTCCCATCTTACTGACACCTATTATTGACAGATGAAAACAAGCAATTTTAAAACCTGCAAAGAATGAGTGACAAAGATGAGCAGAAGTCCTAAATCACTCCACATTGCCAAAAAAATATGAAGCGTATCCACAGAGTGGTCTGCATAGAACTCCCCAAGAGTCTATCAAAATTTAAATCATTAAAAACAGGCATTGAGTGTCCACACTCTCAGAACATTTAAATCAACTGCGGATAATTTTAAATTGTTCAATGAGACCCAGGGTACCTTACTCAAGCAGCTTTTAAATCAGGTTTGACACGTTGGATACAAAGTCCATGCAGTGTCAACACCAAACAGTGCGAATTCTTACACTAAGAGGCTCTAATGTCAGGTTTCTCCTTGTAAACTATGCAATCCTCAACCAGCTTGCAAGGGAACAACTTATTAACACTGTGTGTTACTGATCAAACCCACCAGTCACGTTGCACAAAATGCACACAACTGAGAATTCAAAAGGAAATGGATAGATTCCTGTTCAACAGGTAGAAAATGGTGACTTGTCTAATGCAAAAACAAAAAGAAAGATTAAGCTAGTCTTTGCCAGTTTTTAATGTGAACCTTTTTCCTGTTGTATTACACTAGGGTTTTCATATAAACTATCAATCAACAGCTTTCACCCCACGGTATTTCCAAAATTAAGAAATATTCCAAAGCGTGACCAATGGAAACTATGATGAGAACTAGTGGAGGGAAAACAAAGACAAGGATGCTTGAGGAAGTGGAGAGCACCTCTGGGGAAATGTAGAGTGCTCCACAGAAGGCACCCCTTCACGAATAGATAAGACGTTAAAATATTCGGAGCAGATAGCAAATTTGACTTTCGGTGATTATTGGAGAGCTCAAGAGTTTTTCCTTTTCTAAAGAAAGCAAGTGTTCCCAGACATCTTTGAGCAGCATTGACAATCCAAAGTGAAACTTTTCTTCCAGATGTAAAACCAGTAGCTGCTGAAGAGAAATAATAAAGCATGCCAAAATATCCACCCCAATAGATCTCTCTGTACATCGAAGTACATAGAATAAGAACAGAAGTTGCCGTAGAATGCTCTGCTGGTCATGCAAGTTCTTGTGAACAGATAAACAGAGCTTACATGATAATATTTCAGGTCAATTTCTTTTTATCAGAACAAGGCTAGTGGAGTGATTACTATCCATAAAGGCCTCTTGGAGTCTAGGTCGGGCTCTGGTTTGTGACACATTTCGAGTCATTATCCACGAAGTCCAGATAAGTTTTAAGTGGTTTGTTTATTAACACACAAAAGACTTGTAGTGATCTCGAATAACATAACATTCCAGTAATAGTGACAATAAATAAGGACTCTTGTAAGAACCTTCTTTAACATTCTATGAAATGACTAGAAATAACGGTAGTAACAGTCAACAGAAAATAGGCGAGCCTCACTCACCCTTCCTATACGACCCACCACCTCAGTTGATGGGCTAACAAACTCTGAGTCTCTCGCACGCCCAAACCCCTGCGCATGCTCCAAAATGATAAGAGGAAAAGCGCGTGTGCAAATGCAACATGGCGCAGACGGCAGGGTCAACTCCAAGGATGTCACCAAAGCCCGCAGCTGGTCAATGGGACGCCACTGACATCCACAACCAACCCAGGAGAGGTAAGTAACCCCCTTTTGGCCCTGACAACTAGGTTAGGGATTGAGTGCATTTAAACAGAAAACCTACATTAAAGGGAACATTTGGTTCCGAGATGGAAAGAATTTAAGGGCACTGTTGTGATTGATGTGAGATTAAATGACAAATAATCTGTAGTAATGTTGTTAAGTAAAGAAAGGCTTGGTCTAGAAAAGGCATAAATGGTTCCAGTGACATGAAGACAATCAAGCAGTAGAAGGTGAAGTGGATTGTCACATTTCTACCAAATGCCTGTGCTTTTTGCACTGCATCTTCTGGCACCAATACTCCCTCGAAAACATAGCTGTTACATTCCTTCATTAAATCTGGTTACCATGACCAACTAAATGGGCTGTAAATGTACTCCACTGATATTCATTATGACAAATTAATTCTCTTAGTTTGCTTTTGTCATTCATCCAGTTAGTTGTTTCAATGCATGGTGTTATACCAAATGGTTTAATGGCTGACTACTTTCCCCAGAAGGCTTTCTCTAGACTAATCCCAATTTTGATTTCATATCCCAGAGAGAAAGTAGAGACGTTCACTCGTCTACAAATAGGTTTAATGGTTAAAAAAAAAACTATGTGAAAGCTATTGGAGTGGAGTTATATTTGGTGGGGTATAATGGTGCGTGGGGAACGTTCAGACACGAGGTTGGCTTGCTTTCTGCCACGGAATCTGTATTACAAAGTGCTGAAAGTTCAAATTTGTCATCAGAATCCATTATTGGCAACACACAAAACCCTGAGATTCTCTTTCCTGTGAGCCAGGCAGAATTTATACTCCTCGGTATCCATAAACTCTACTCAAGAGATACAAAAGAGAAAAACGCAAGCAAAGAAATAAATGTAAATAAATTGACTGTGCAATAAGAGTAAAAAGAAATATTCAGTAATAAATAATGTGCAAGGTTAGAGTCCTTAAAGGAGTCTCTAATTGAGTCTGTGGTTTAGAGACTGATGGGAACCTGTTCCTGTTATGAACTTGTTGGTATGAGCTTTGTGGCACCTCTTCTTCTTTCCTGATGGCAGCAGTGAGAACAGAGCATGTTCTGGTTGGTGTGCATCCTTGATCTTTGCTGTTACCCTCCAATGGCAGTGTCCCACGTCTTCTTGATGGTGGGTGAGAATTTTGCCTTGATGTCTTGGGCTGTGTCCATTAACTTTTGCAGTGCTCTCCACCCAGAGGTAATCATGCCCCCATACCAGGCCACGATGAGCACACTTTCCACGACACATCTGCAGAGGTTCCATAGAGTTTCTGATGTCATACCGAACCTCCATGAACTCGTCTCAATGCTTTTGTCACAATGACATGAGTATGTTGGGTCCAGGAAAGGTCTTCAGAGAGACTGACTCCTGGGAATTTAAATTTTCTCACCCGTTCCCCCTCTTATTTCCCACATTGGATCGTACACCGCTGGTTTTCCCTTCCTAAAGTCTACAATCAGCTCCTTGGTCTAGGTGACGTTGAGTGAAAGATTGTTGTTAATGTACTATTAAGCCAAGCTTTCAATCTCCCTCCTGTCTGCTGACTTATCCCTCATTTTTGTACAGCCCACGACTGTGGCAACATCAGCAAATTTGTAGATGACGTTGTTGTCATTCAGAGCCATAGGTGTAAAGCGAGGAGAGCAGGGAGCTGGATACACTGCCCTGGATACACTACCCCTGATTGGGGTCTGGAGTCAAGGAAATTCAGGATCCATTTACTTAGTTTTCAACCCAGGTCTTGGTGTTTACGGATTAGTTCTGAGGGGATGATGGTGTTGAGTACCAAAATGTAATAAAGAGCATCCTGATGCTTGCCTTCCAGGTGCTCCAGGGCTTTGTGCCAAGCCAGTGAGGTGGCATCAACCTGCTACTGTGGTAGGCAAATTGGAACAGATCCACATCGCTGCTCAGACAGGAGCTGATATGCTTCAACACCAGCCTCTCAACGTAAAGGTTGTGGGCACAGCAAAGGTCATCACAGGAAAAACACTGCCACCGGGGAGCAGCTGCAATTATCAAGGATCCAGACCACTGCTGCCATCAGGAAAGAGGTCAAGGTGCCACAAGACTCACATCGCCAGGTTCAGGAACAGCTGCTCCCCCTCCACCACTGGACTCCTCAACAACAAACTCAATCAAGGACTTATTTAAGGAGTCTTACTTTGCACTTTATTGATTTTTTTTCTCTCTGAATTGCAGTTTGTTTGCATTTGTTTATTTGTTTACATGCGTCCATTTTTTTTGCACTCCTATTAAATGGTCATTCTACTTCACCGCAGAAAAAAGAATCTCAGGGTTGTATGCGATGTCATGTATGTACTCTGACAATAAACTGAAATCAAAACATTTCATCACTCGAAATGAAAGGTATGGCCACTGTAGAGCTCGTCGAAAGAACCAAAGACTTGTTGATCCAAACCAAGGCTTTTATTAGCAAAAGTCCGGAGCTCTTCACAGGTGGCCGACCAGTCCGGAATGATCCGACCTGGCTAGGGACACAACCCTTTAAGGCCCAGACAATAGGTGTGGCTTAGCTCTCAGCCAATCGCTGTAAGCACAGTCTAGATACAGTTACTATATACACTATGTACAATGGTGATAGACCTGTACTATCACAGCCACAGAATGGGATCAAAATTTACAACACTCACACAATATTTTCAGTCTTTTACAAACATTAATTTATGTGATCCTGTATAGTTACCATATTTGATGGCATACAGGACCCACGGCATACAAGTTTTCCCTCCCCGACCTCCCCATTTTCAGCTGGGGATATTAAGAATTTTTTTAGTGTATTTACAGGTAAAGTCGGTGAACGGGTTACTCCTGCAAGGCCGCTTGTAGATAACACATGTTTTTGTACCTTCACTCACCTCCACGGAAGCCCTCCTGCCTTAGATGGCCGAGTCCTCACTGTGTTGGGCTGAGATAGATAGGCACCGATGCGAGCTTGTGGCCTGCCGCCAGCCTCCTCAGACATGAGCAGCAGCAACAACATGTCCTCCTGCCTGCTGCATGACGAGGCTCAGGCTGCTTTCCACTGCGTAAATGCCGATCAGTTGACCTGCGTGCCGGGACCTGTACACGCGAGGGAGGGGGAGGTGAAGGGAGTGAAGTCAGTCACCAAGGCAACAGGCAGGGCCCACCACTGTGGGGAGCAGGTCCTGCCATTTGATTGACAGGCCCACCAGGACATGCACGTTCGCACGTGAGGGAGGAGTGGAGGTCAATCACCAGGGCAACAGACCGTTGCGGGAAGCAGGCTGAGCCCTCAGCTTCAGCAGCCGTTCGCTCACTGCCAGCAGCCACCGCGCCTTATTCAATTTGCTTGGGGCTCAAAGTGGAACCTGATCACCGAGGTCCAGCGCTCCCCTCAAAGCAAGCGATCAATCGTCCCATTGTCGTGCTGGCTGGGGCCGCCATGGTTGGCCTCCTCACCAGGGGTAGTGAAACCACAGGCCACCTGAGGGAATGAGGCCCGCGAAGTTTCCTGGATGGCCGCAGCACCTCCATGGGCTTCTTGAAGCTGGGCGAGTAGCCAGTGACCTCCTCAATTTCAACTTGGCATTTCAGACCCAGAGATATTTTTGATCCAATTTTTAGGAAAAAAGTGAGTCTTATATGCCATCAAATACAGTACCCAGCGAGATGGTCTTTTGGGAAAGAATTGAAAACAAAGTCACTGGTGATTCTCCAGCCTGATACCACTGCTGGGTCTTCTCCACACCTGATTAAAACAAAGGAACTGACATTTTAAGTTGATACTGCTATGGATCATAATAATCTCTGGATATGAACAATATATCAGTGCAAACAGCTTGTCCAAAATTTGCAACCATTAAGACATTTGTAAAGCATCAGGGTACAAGTCTTATTCTTACCTGCAATATTTTCTAATAATTTGTCCAGGGATTTATCCCTTTAATCTTTCCCCAAGAAAGATCCTGTTAAAAAAAAATTGCCAATATTTTTTCAGTTATTTTCATTCTCCGCACCTTAAAAAACTTCAAACCAAATCCAAGTGAAAATTTCAAATAAAATCAAACACTTTTCTCCCATCGTTGAAATCTTAGATATTAATTTATTTGTTTGTGGAACGTTCTTGGACACTGAGTGAAAACTCAAAGTACAATTTTAGTCTCTTCATCCAAAAACGACATATTAAAACATTATTTCTTTGAGCTGTTCACTTAAGTGTAGCTGTCTGTATTTTGGAGCTTGTTCATTATAAAACATTCTGCCCTCAAATAGTATCAGGTTGCAGAGCCCCGGCCTGATTAAGTGGTTTACTATTTCTTTAAAAGGTTCAGCAACTTAGACTAAAAACAAATATCTTGAATCCATCACAAGGGAAAGTTGAGACCCTTCAAAATCACTACGTAGTGTAACACTTAGTTGGTCAGCTCAGGAACTGTTAATAATGTTTATATGTAAATAAAATAGCATCACCTTCCACATTCTCAATATGTGAAGGGTTTTTATTCACTAATGATGGAAGGGTTCCTGACCTTTAACAAATGTGCAGGATTAGTCTCATTTCCTATGGCACACAGGCAAACAATTCCAACTTTCTCCATTTTACTTTGCAGATGGTGATTTGGATGTGAAAACAGGACTGACAAATAAATTAATCAAAATGGCATCACTGGAGACACAGTTTGCACATCGACCTTTGGGTAAGTGAATTAGAGCAAGGTTTGACTGCATGAAAAGGAATGTTACCCTCATACAACGAGCTCAACTCCTCACATCTTGAAAAAATTTAAACTACGATTACTATAATCTGCCATTTTTGGACCTGAAGTAGTCCTGTGTTATATCCTCAGTAACAAATCCGTTACAAGTCCTAACATAGCAACTGTAAGAGTCTGACATGCTACTTCGCAACCTGTGAATCTGCATTGCTGGAAGACAGTGATATGGGGTGATGAACGAACATCAGACAAACATACGTGTCTGATGTTCAGAAAACATAATCTCATTAAAAATAATCCTTCCACAGATTGAACGTCGGGTCCTGAAAGGTGAAAGCTGCGTTGAATCAAGGACACCTGCCAGGGATTAAAATGATAATTGAGCTAGAAACAAGTCAATGCTCAACCACAGCTTTGAAAACTGCAACATCCCAAAGATGTTTCCGTCAACTTAATTACAAAAAAAATACCATTGTCCTGTTATTAAAAAGTATGCATCAATTAAGATGAATATCTCTCTCGCATTCTCAAGTTCTGCCTTCTAACTTTTACATTCCTTATTCTGTCCAGGTAATCGACAACTCAATTGAATTTTTCTGATTCTCCCTTTTTTTTTAACCTCTTTCCCTTATTTTCTCCAATTCCCCCATCACCCATTCTCATCCCTCCCTCCCCACTATGGTTCTATCCACCTGCACCGCACACATTTAATTCATCAGAATCCACCCCCCCCCCCCCCAATGTCTTCACCTCTCCTCGGTGATTCACATTATCACCAGATCCCAGCATTGGTACCCTGCATGTTCCTGTTTTTCACCCTCCCTTCCTCTATCTCCATCTGCTTCATATTTTCCACTCATCTTAGGGTCTGCCTAATGCAGGCTTAATGGGCCAAGAACCATAATTTCTTTCCATGAAGGATATCGGTGAGCCCAGATCAGTTTTTCGAACAAACTCATAATTTTCATCTTACCACTGAAGAAACTAGATTTTGGTTCTAATTCCAGACTTATTCAATCATTTGAATTTAAAATTTGCAGTTGGGATTCAAATCCATTTTCAAGGACTCTGCTTGTCCAGTAACAAGCCATTCCACCACTGATCTAACTCACAACAATGCTACTTTGACAAGTACACATGAACAGTAGTGAATCTTTGTGCAAACCTCTGAACAAATCTATTTTATTCACGATTACTAACTGGCACGATACGTCTTGGCCCAGGGCTGCTAAAGGATGCATTTAAACAACAAGGACCAACAAAAAAAAAGTATGTTTTAATTTTTTTTTCAAGGTCCAGCTTTGCAAGAGTAGGCCACATGGAATAAATTCAGTCTCAATGGGAGAGGAATAACATCTATTTGTATAAAAGCTCTTCATTCAGCCACTGACCAAAGGAAGCCACCCCAATGTGCAGTGAAATTTCATCTAATTTACTAAGAATGTAACCTTTCTTTAGATAGCTGTGGAAACAACTTTGCGTTTTTCATGTTAAATGCACACTTCATAAGAAAACATTGTAATACCAACAGCTTTTCAAAACCCAAATATAATTCTCCCAAAAGTACAGAACAAATTTAATCCTGTGAGCAGACAGATTGGATGGATGCATTCAGAATACGACTGCTCCCCTACAAATTGTTAGGCAGAGAAAAACACCTAAAGCAATTGGCGTTGAAATTACCAAGTGACAGATGACAAAATAATTGCAGCAAGGAAGTGCATTCTAGAAAAAAAAACGACCAGGCACGTTTACACAGGTTTGACAACTTCCAATGGCAAGTTTTACACAAAGCACTGTTTACCTCATGGTTCCTTGATGGAGATCTCACAGGTCCTTCTGCTGAACGTTGTAATCGTGACAATTTCAGGACATGATTCAAAAATAGGACTCTGGCCAAACAGAGATGAGTGGTGTCAATAAATTGCTCTGTCAAGAAAATGTGTTGCTAAATGTTGTTATCTGAGAAGCCCTTTTCAGCTTTAAAGAATAATATTTTAATCTTTCTGTTTTTACTTTGTTTGATAGATTGTATCATAAAAAATTGGTTTCTATGCCCTAAGTACTATAACATACAAAGAATAACATTAACTCATTCACTACTAAAGTATGTGATCTGGCATCATCTGAGCTAAAATCCTGTACCCAGAATGATGCCAGATGGCACTGTTATTGCAGCTGTGCTGAGTGGATGTTGGCTCAATATTGAGTGACACATAATGGCAATGTGCAAGGAATGATTCAGAATATTATTATGTTTTTAATCTAAATATAATTTATTGTCACAATATTTTGTTTATCATCCCTAGACTTGTATCATATTCTTATTAATTGTCACATCAATAAACATGCACAATAAACAATACATGAGCATTTAAAGATTTGGAAAATGACACAGTCTGGGAAATAGAAAGTCACATTGAGCAGTTACTTCACCTTGACAGTACTTCCAAGATACAGGAAAGAAGCTTAATGTTGATACAGATGGTTTGCTATAAAAATGTCCTGAGTCACCTCTCCCAAATACCCTGGGGCCGTGCAAAGACTGCCACAACAAAAGGGAGCTCATTCATTCATTCAAATTTTAAAAAAAGGTACATCTTTAATAACTGAAAGCAATAGAAACTCCCACACTTAGAAAAGGTAATCTTCTTATGCATGGAGAAAACATCATCCCCACTTCACAATTGAATTCAATTATTATAAGTTAACAATTGAATTCAATTAATAATCTTTGTAAATCAGTTGCTCAGCAAGAAACAGGCCCTTTAGCCCATCACATCCCTGCCAACTTTGTGGCACATTCACATGGATTCAATTTGTATGCATCAGATCTGTATCCTTCTATACCTTGTCTATTTAAGTGCCTTCATAAATATGTTTTCAATGTAGCAATTGTCTTTGACTGCACCACCTCTTCCTCTGGCAGTAAGGTCCAGATATCAATGATCCTCAGTGTATAAAAAAAACCTTACCCTTCAAACGCCCTTCCTCTCACAAAACTATCTCCTCATTTTTGTTAGATCTACTATGGGGGAAAAATTCTATCTACCCCATCTCTGCTTCTTATTATATCTATACCTGTCACCCTGCCCCTCCGCCCCCCCCCCCCCCACCATCCTCAGCCTCCTTAGCTCCAGCAAATCTAATCCAATCTCTTCCCATAACTACAATTTTCCAATCCAGTTAACAGAATCTCCTCCATACTTTCTCCAGTACAACTGCCTCATTCCTGTGGAGCGGTGACCAGAAATGCACACAATACTCCAAGCGCATTGTAACCAATATTTTGTAAGGTTGCAACATAATGTCCAAACTTCTATATTCTAAGCCCTGTCATATGAAAACAAGCATACCATATGCCTTTGTCACTACCCTATCTACAGTGTCGCCACTTTCAAGAGACAATGCGCTTAAATCATCAACATCATACCATTTTTACTGCGTGGCCCCTTTTTCTATTTGATAGCATTCCATCTGCCTATGCTCCACCCAATCTGATCGATATTCTTTTTCTGTCTTAAACAACCTTCCTTGCTCTCCACAACACGACCAACTTTCATGCCTTCTGCAAATTTGCTAATCATACCACCTCTACTCATGTACAAATAACAAGGGTCCCAGCAGTCGTAGACTTCCAATCAGGAAAAAAATCCTTCCACCACCACGTCTGACTCCCATCATCAAATCAAATTTGGATCCAACACTCCTTGGATCCCAGGTGCCTTAACCTTCTAGACCAGCCTACCACACGTACTTCACTAGAGCCAATATTTACCCCCTTACCTTCAACAATCAACTTAATTACATCCTAAAAAAAATGCAAATTAAATTAGCATTTAAATCCTGCAACAGCATAATATTTTAAAGATAATATACATAAAGTAAGCATGCGCAATTCAGCGTGTTGACAAAGAGATGAAAGACTGAAACAAACTAATCTTGTTATGTATGGTGCCTGAGTGTAAAAAAAATGTTTCTCCATTTCTCAGGGAGTTAATCTATGCAGCTGGTCAAATGTCACAGCATTTCAAAGCATCTGCTGAAATCTTTTCATCACTGCTCATATTGAATATTGAATGAGGTGTAGCTACAATTAAAAACTGTTACGCTTGCTTTAAAACAGCTTAAAGATTGGATCCAGTGGCTGTACTACATTTGACCATGACAGCCATCTTTTGGGGCAGTTGCTGACCAACATTCCCAATGGTCACAAAAAAAATACAGAATATTTTAAAATATATTGAAGGCTTTGAGAAATTGAACACATTCACCAAAACACATCAGTTTATTGCACGTTATTGGGACAGCAATAAAGACTATATACATAAGCTGCATTCCAAAATTTATTAACCATAAATATCAACTATTCAAATAACAATGCTTAAGGGTAGATATTCAAATTATTCCCAAATGCAGGGTAGTTTGCTTAAAAAATATTGCTTTACTTAAATTACAGAGAAATTAAAAATTCAAACTCTTTCTGAGTGGTGACTCTGTTTGGAGTCGTCCATTATTTCTGCAGTCGTTTATTTCTTGCCACACAAATTTCCTTTCTATGAAAGCCAATTTTTTTTTAGTGAAAATAAACAAATGGTCTAATTTTCATCTAATTAAGCAATAGTTACATATTTGATTTAGCGTTTACCACTTAGCCTGTGCGGAACTTGGCCACTCTTCATGTGTCAATCTTCATTTTCACCTTGACTGCATCTGGAAATATTGAAAATAAACCTATGGATTTTTGTACATCTAAGCATGTATTAAAATAGATGAAGTGCCAAAGAAGTAAAAAAGCAGAACATGTGCAGGTGAAATACGAGATCACAAACCTGCCACCCAAAATCATTGGAAAGGAAAATCCGATCTGCCTCAGTGACTCATCTTGTGCTTTCCTTGCCTACCAGAATGCTGCACTTTAAATAGATTTGAAAATCGATATTTGATTTAGTGCTCTTAAATTTAGTTTTATCAAATAACATATGTTTACGTATGATAATTTTTACATTACCTATATAAATGTAATTTATATTCCACCACCTGTTCATCTTTTATTTTGCCTTTGAAGTAATTGTAACCTATTTTCACCACAGATAAAATCCACTTTCATTCTTATTTATTAATCTTATCTCCAATATCCTTCTATTCCTTCGTTTTTTTTGAAAAATGTATGTAAAATACAAAATAAATCGAAAACTACCCCATACTACCCCCTCCCCCCTCCTAACTACCCCACCCCTTACAACCCTTCCCCCTTGGAGCTTATTAAAAAAAAACACACACATAAAATCATTACAGTCTGTTGTGTGGTATGTCAACTGTTTGCATCTTTAAACACAAATAAAATATTTACTTAACAGATATAAAGTCCACATTTTAACAAAAGAAGTATAGTTATTTCGCAAACTACACATTATCTTCTCTAAATACAAACATGTTTGAATTTCTTTATGCCATCTTTAGATACTCAATTCAACATAATTTTTCTAAGTTATAGCAATACATTTTCTAGCCACCGCCAATCCTAATCGTATAAATGCAATCTGAGGTTTTTCCAAACACAAATTAGCCAAGATATTCTTCATATAACCCAATAAACACACCCACTTTCAAGTTCTTATTCCATTTTCCTTTGAATGGATTTCATCTGCTCGCCTCAACTACTCCTTGTTGGTGACAGTTCCACATTCTAACCATTTTAATTAGAGCTTCTAAGGAATTTCTTATCAGATTTTTTGGGTGACTTTTTTATTAATCCACGATCTTGCATTTAAGTTGACATGGTGGAGACCAAGTTGAAAACAGGCCAAGAGGTTGCAAGGAATGAATGTCTCGGGAAGATTATTATTGATGATTTTTGCATGCAGAGAGATCTTGGATTCCATTGTTTAATATTCTCTCCCAGCTGATCAGCGAATGAATCTTCAAATACCAGGTCTAACCATAGTTCAACCATTTTTCAGTTCAGCACTCCTGTCTCAACTCACCATTCACATGGCACCTTGGATGGATCAAAGCATCCTCATACAATTAGCACTACTGTCGGTTTCGCACCCATATCTGATGGTGTCAACAATTCAACTATGGGTCACTCAAGAGGCAATCAATGGACAGGCTATCTATCTCTTATCCCCCTTCAAGGAGGCAGGGATAGCCCTGAGATGGCCATAGCTGAAGCCATGAAATAATTGATAATGAAGTTATTTTCATACCTAATCCTCCTCCCAGTCCGCATTCTCCTCATTCATACAAGTTCTTCTGATACACAACCTGGAGTTATTGTAAACCTACCTTATGCCCCATTCTTATCTTTGACTTTCCTACCTTCTGTAATCTCCATTCCATCTGGTCTGACAGGATATGAGGATGAAATAGGCAGGGGCTGTATCTCATAATCTTAATCCCTAGCTTAGACACTGACACTAAGGATACAAATAGAAGAAGTGAGATCCAGGTGTACAAATCCACTTGGGTAGCTTGTAGCATTCTTGTGAATTGGAGCACTTCAACGCAGCAAGTCAAACTGATGGGTGTACAGGAGGAAATAATGTAGTGTGTTATGCTTGATAGGTAAGAGAGCCCTTCTCTTCCTTCTTTCGGCAGCTAGTCCAAATTTGTGTTCCATATGCTCTCAGATGTGCTGGATTCAAAGGGAAATGATTATCCACTCTCATATGAGAGTGCCAAATGATTGACTGAAACCTTCAAATAAGCAAAGGCTCCCTCAGCACCACTCTTGGGGGGCATGCAACAATTACAGTAAGGAAACCCGCCATCTTGGCCCCTCTAGTCCCACCTACCTGCTCCCTGTCCATCACCCTCCAATTCCCTCACATCCATGCACTCATCCAAACTTCTCTTAAATGACAAAATTGGCCTGCTTGCAACCACCTCTTAGTTACATTTGAAACTACAATGTAAAATATCCAAAAGAAATTAACTGCAAACTAACCTGTATGTTCTTGATGATTCCTTAAAACACCCTTGGTAATGATTCATTTAGCGTAAGGAAGAGAGGGAATTCCAGAATGACAATGTATGATTTGCCTATGCAGCAAATTTCTGTTTGGTGTTTAATTTCTTGGTTTATCCCATAAATTCACATTACTACATAAAAAGTGGCTGGCCAAGTGAGACTTAATTTTAAAAAAAACCTAAGATGGTGAATTAAACTCCAGAATGAGAGTGTTTATTGACTGGCAGTGGCCTGTCCAGTCTGCACACAGGCAGGGTTGAAGCCACCTTCAAAACGCCTGAGCATGCATCAAGCTCTGTTTTGGTTCCTCAGTAGTGCCTGTATCATCCACACAATGAAGTGATTCCAAGCTCAGTTTGATCTCATTTTCATCATTTTTACCCTCTCAAATCCTTTCCTACCCTTAAAGGCTTCTAGTAGGTTATTCCTGAGAATTTTAATGTATCTTTTCTGATTGTTGCAGCTTCTGGATTCAATTATCATTCTTGTAAATCTGTAGCAGCTTCTCCAGAACCTTGATATGCTATTTAGAATTTGAAGGCCAAAACTGTTCACAGAACTTCTGTCCACCATTTTGTTCGGGCACCTGCCCACATTTTGCTCACACCTCAATGAAGGGCTCAAGCCTGATACATTGGTGATGTATCTTTATCTTTGCTTATAAAGGACACCCTTTGACCTGCTGAGTTTCACCGGCGTTGTTTTTACTTCAGCTACGATGTCTGCAGACTTTCAAGTTTGTCATCTGATTGTACAAGAACAACCCAATGAAACAGTGTTCTCTAGTCCTCAGTGCAAAACAAAAGCAGACATATGACTAGACATAACACATACAAACAATACATATGTAGGACACGTATTAGATCTATAAAAATAAATAAATATTGATTCGTCAACATGAGAGTCTCGGGTGGTTGGTGTGTGCAGTTCCTTTGGTCGTTCTGCATTCTCACTGCTCATGGGAAGAAGCTCTTCCTCAGCCTGATGTTCCTGGCTCGGATACTCCTGCATCTCTTCCCCAAGGAGAGCAGCTAAAAGAAAGGATCTTCAATGATTTTGAGCGCCCTCTTCAGACAACTATCCTGGTAGATCACGTCAATGTGGGGGGGGGGGGGGGGGGAGTGAATACTCCAGTGATCCTCTCTGCATCTCTTATGGTCCTGTGGATTGACCTCCAATCCATTTCTCTGCAGCAACTGACCCACACTGTGATGCAGCCGGACATGCAAGAGCTCTTATAGGTTGACACAATGGTGACCAGAAGCCTTGCCTGCTTCAGTCTTCTCAGGAGGTGCAGTTGCTGTTGTGCCTGCCCTCCTGATAAAGTGGGAGAAACTGTGCATCCGTGATAGGCCATTAGTTAAGTGAACTCCAAGGAACATGGCGCTCTCCGCTCTCTCTTCCAAGAATTGTTGATGTGTAGTGGAAGGTGGCCATTCCTGGTCCTCCTGAAGACCACAACTATCTCCTTTGACTTGTCCACGTTGAGATTCAGGTTGTTGCTCTCGCACCATTTCACGAGATTTCCCACCTCTTCTCCGCAGTGCCACTCATCGTTGTTGCTGATGAGGCCAACGACTGTCGTGCCATCTGCGAAACTTGATGACGCCATTGGAGCTGGATCTGATGATGCAATCATGGGTTGGGGCAGTGAACAGGAGAGGGCTGAGCTTTGCTCTTTTATTACTTGATCACCAACATTTCTACCTTTCACTGACTTGTTTACCAATACCCACAAATTCTGCCCTGTCCTTCAACACTATTTGGATAGTTGGTTTCCAAAGTAGGTCTATTTATTCTTCCATCCAAAGTGGCATCATATCTCTCTTCCAAAGTATATCTCACACTTCTCTCCAGAAAAGTCCATTTGCCTATTTTGTGCGCATTCTGCAAGTTTATTAATGTGTTCCTTCTATAAATTAGCCGCACCACTCCCTACCCACCCACAAGCTTGCTGTCAAATCTTGTTTTTTTGTTTGATGTCAAATTTCTAAAGGAAAAAGTAATGAATGTATATTTTTGCTGCATTTAGAACCCTATAAATGTGTTGGATTCTTAAAGGAACTACCTTCATTCTGTCAAAGGATTCCTTTGAAACAGAATACTTTAGCAAAGCAATACCATATTTAAGCAAAGCTTTTCCAAAGCAACTTCATAAATATTAACTAACGCTCCAACAGTAATGGCTTTAGCAAGACTTCCAACTTAAGTGGCTGATTATCAACTTTGTCTTTTAAAGACTAGGAAAGGGGAAGGATCTATTTAATGTACAGCATTATAATTTTTGCTGAAGAAACCCAAATAATTCAATGCTCGACGCATTTTATTAAATGCTTTTGCCACATATCTTTTACACATAAAAGTCCTCGGGAGTTTCTGTTGAAATGTTAATTACAAAGCTCTCGGAGTAAACAATGAAATTTACAAAATGAAAATAATCACAATTAATCTCGTTTTGGACCAGTTTACTTTCCTTTGCTCACATAAAGAAACCATAAATGTTCTGTAAATGGAAAATCCATTCCAAATGCAACAGCAATCTGTGAAATTAAATCTATGATTTTTCCCTTTTCTCAGAAATGTTTTTAAGAAATCAGATCAATTTTTTTGGCATCTTAACACAATGACCTTCCTGTCTCACGTGCAGCCTATTAGATGCACTTAATTGCTTGATCCCATCTCTACTTAGCTGTGGGGTCTTCAAAGCTCCAGCCAACAATCATCCAATGTTAGGTTGAAAGCAAACATCCAAAGACAGGAGATGCGACCAATTCTGATGTTATTATAAAATGTCTCACTGCTCAGCGAGCAAAATACTGACACGCCAAGCAACCTGTCAGCACATTGCGAATTAGGGAGTCACGTGACGTGGTTTTACATTTTTGACCCCTGACCCTCTTCTGCCAATTGACCAGAGCAAATTGTTCATGTGCCCTGGAGCCCAAAGTAAATAACCCCAGCACTGAGCTTGGACGAACTGATATTTTTTTAGAGAGCTGATGTGCTTTCAGAAAAGATTATCATAATAATCGACAATAGATTGATTAAAACTATGCTGAATTTTTAAAAACTGTGAATTAAATTAATTTGTATATATTATCTTTGCTTTGTTATTTCAATACAAAACAGCTGTTAAAATTATCTGACAGGTTAAATACATTTTAAAATGCCATGAAAAATATTTAAATTCCCCCATCCTACTCTTCAAAAGTCACTAATGCTCCTCAATATACAAAATAAAACAAGGTTTAGTCCAATTCACTGCACAAATGTCAGATGTTAATGGAAAAACAACATTTTGTGTCTGAGTGGCAAAGTGCCATGGTTTAAACTGAAAACAAACACAATTTCTTTAATATGTGTGGACGACAAAACAATTTGAGATGAGTGTAATTTACATGCGAATTGTATGAGATTAGGCCGTATGTCTTTCAAAACAGTTCTGCTGGACAACATTCTCAGAGACATTTTAGTTTCCAGAATCTATCATTATTCATTTGTTGCTTTGGCCTGACAGTTTTACACTGTATAATCCTCACAGAAATTACCTTCTCAATAAAGACATCCCTTATTTATTAAGTGTTCCTGCTTGCTGTTTTCTATAAATGTAGATCGCATGCACATTTATTTTCCCAGTCCTATAAATTTTAACGAGCCATATTTTCAACAAGTACACTACAGGAAATATATATACAACCTCATCATTGTGGCATTTAGTTGTGTTAAGTTGTTCATGATGGCTCAATTCATAGCTCCATTACACATTTTATAAACACTGGCTCCAGCTGAAAGAACAGCAGCACACAACAGACTTGAGAGCTGCAAAGGGCATAGCAATTGGAATGACGAATGTATAATCCATGGACAATTATTTTTTTGGAGAAAAGGTGTTGGGTCCAATGTTCATAATCTTCTCAATGCAAAGAGGAGGGCAAAGAAACAGACCCCCAAAAGCATTGTTCAGGATGAAAGTCCACAGATGTTGGGGTCGATCGCGATACACAAACGTGCTGGAGAAACTCAGCATCTTTCGGAAGTGAAGGGGAACCAACATTTCTGGCCTGAGCCCTTCATCAGGCGCCAGCGAGAACATGCAGACGTTAAAAAGTACCGACTTGTGAATTTGACAGCACAATGGTACTGACCAATGCAAAAAATTAAAACCTCTCATGAATTGACTTAACGGATTTGACTCACACAGTCAATTACTGAATTAGAGGACCTGGTGCACTCCAATCTTTAACTATTGAGAATAGAAATGATAAAGAGGCGAAGGTAACATTGACTCCTAATTCAGTTTTACACTGAAGACATGATCATCATCATGGCAGCTCTGTGCAAGTGACAAGTGTGAAAGAGGGTGCGTTGAAAGCAGGATGTTTGAAATTTTCAAACACGAATGATTGAACATATTTCTGGAAATTAGTAAAAATATGAAATCATGGTAACTTTGGACGTTTTGCAGATGGCTTACAGTATGATAGAAAACATGTGCATACTTTTAAAAGTGAAAAGAACCACAGAAAACCATCTGTAATATCACAGTAAAGGACCAGTTCAAAAGGACCAAATAATATTAACAGCAAAGGTCTGAGTGAAAAGCTTTTTAACACTGAATGGAACTATAGTTTTGTAATGTATTAATCTTTTTGTTGGGTTTCGTTGAATTCCGTCACTTTGGTTCCATCTAGTGGAACTAAGTATTATTGATTCTTCTTTGGCTTGGCTTCGCGGACGAAGATTTATGGAGGGGTAAATGTCCACGTCAGCTGCAGGCTCGTTTGTGGCTGACAAGTCCGATGCGGGACAGGCAGACACGGTTGCAGCGGTTGCAAGGGAAAATTGGTGGGTTGGGGTTGGGTGTTGGGTTTTTCCTCCTTTGTCTTTTGTCAGTGAGGTGGGCTCTGCGGTCTTCTTCCAAGGAGGTTGCTGCCCGCCGAACTGTGAGGCGCCAAGATGCACGGTTGGAGGCGAGATCAGCCCACTGTGGCAGGCACCAAGAGCTTTCTTTAGGCAGTCCTTGTACCTCTTCTTTGGTGCACCTCTGTCACGGTGGCCAGTGGAGAACTCGCCATATAACACGATCTTGGGAAGGTGATGGTCCTCCATTCTGGAGACGTGACCTACCCAGCGCAGTTGGATCTTCAGCAGCATGGATTCGATGCTGTCGGCCTCTGCCATCTCGAGTACTTCGATGTTAGGGATGAATTCGCTCCAATGAATGTTGAGGATGGAGCAGAGACAACGCTGTTGGAAGCGTTCTAGGAGCCGTAGGTGATCCCGGTAGAGGACCCATGATTTGGAGCCGAACAGGAGTGTGGGTATGACAATGGCTCTGTATACGCTAATCTTTGTGAGGTTTTTCAGTTGGTTGTTTTTCCAGACTCTTTTGTGTTGTCTTCCAAAGGTGCTATTTGCCTTGTCTATTGTCTGTTGTCTATCTCGTTGTCGATCCTTGCATCCGATGAAATGGTGCAGCTGATAGGTAAACTGGTTGACTGTTTTGAGTTTTGTGTGCCTGATGGCGATGTGGGGGTCGGCTGGTAGTCATGGTGGGGAGCTGGCTGATGGAGGACCTAGTATTATTGATAAGGAATCATTAATGGTACAGGTAAGAACCAATGTAAGAATGACCAAGATCATTGGTCTTTGGCAAAGCATAATCCAACAAAAAGTGAGATGATCTATAAACTCAAGATGAGGCTTGGACTCACCACCAGAAGGAAGAGCAGCTTCTTCTCTGCTCATATCAGGACAGCTGAACGTGCTTCTCTGCTCATATCAGGACGGCTGAATGTGCTTCACGCGAGAGAAATCATGTTGCCCTTCCCGCATTTCAACTGATCTTTCACTGTATCCCTCCCTGTTCACTACTGTGTTTTCTTCTGTTGCACTTAGTGGATCACATGCAAAACAAACCTTTTTACTTGGATACATGAGACAATAAACATGAACTCGAAAGCAAATTTGACTTTATATACGCACAACCGATAAGATACCACAAAATCACCCATAAGGATTTAACACGGCATTCATTGTATTGAAACAAAAGGAGTCGAGTGCACTTCAAATCATTGCTTTTTTTTTCTTATCTTTTTAACGTATCAGATCAAATAAATGATACTTTAAAAGTCAATCCAACTTGACCTTAACATTAGTGGTCTCAAGATGAGCTTAAGTGTAGTCTGATGATGTTCCTGCTGATGGCAGGTTTGGGAAGTAACGCAGCAGGAATCAGAGGAGGAATGAAGAGCATGATTGGTTATTAAGCGTGTTACAAAGACTCCAAAGATGGAACCTTGAATAGCTGCTGAACATTTACGTTGGATGCATCCCTCCAGCATGGCAATTACTGAAGTGCCAAGAACTACATTACTTTGATGTTGTCTTTGAACTCTTGGTTCATTTCTTACCTTGTCACTTGAAATTCTTTACTATTTCCATATGTATAAGAAAATGGGTCCATTTTGAATTTGAAATGGGCATAAGACAGTGGTAGAGCCACTTCAGCAGCTTATCTCAGCTGAAATTAATTCTTATTTACACCGACGACTGTGTAGCTCGGTGTGACACTAACACCATCTGCAAATTTGCCAATATCATGGTAGTGGGTTATATAAAGGAAGGGGGTGGAGATTGAAAACTTGGCTGAATAACAATAAGATACCATAAAATCACTCAATGTCACTAAAACTACAGATTGTTGACTTCAGGAAGGGAAAACCAGAGGTGTACAATCCAGTGATCACTGGGGGGAAATCAGAAGTGGAGAGGGTGAGCAAATATAAGTTCCTGAGAATCACTGTCTCGGAGGATCTTTCCTGGACCCAACAAGCTAATGGCATCATGAAGAAAACATATCAGTGCCTCTACTTCCTCAGGAGTTTGTGGAGGTTTGGTATGACACCAGAAACCCTGGAAATTTTCTGAAGGTGTGATGGAAAGTGTACTGACCGGCTGCATCATGGTCTGGTTTGGGAACACTATTACCCCTGAGCGTAAAGCCCTGCAAAAGATAGTGGTCACAGGCAAATCTCTCCCCACTATTGGGTACATCTACAGGAAACACTGCTGTTGGAGAGCAGTAGCAATCATCAAAGCTTTCTCGCTGCTGCCATTAGGAAAGAGGTATAGATGCCACAAGACTCGCACCATCAGGTTCAAGAACAGCTGCTACCCTCCACCATCAGACACCTCAACGACAAATTCAGAGACTCATTTTAGGACTCTTACTTGTGCACTTTATTGGTTTTCTTTTTGTTCTCACTGTTCAGTTTGCTTACATTCGTTATTTGTTTACATTTACGCTGTGTACATTTTTTTTGTACAACCAATTAATGGTAATTCTGCTGTGCCCGCAGGAAAAAGGAATCTCAGGGTTGTATGTGATGTCATGTATATACTCCGACAATAAATCCGAAAAAAAAATGCCCACAGAATTGGTCCAGTCATCTCAGAAATTGGACTGGATCATCTGACCTTCAAAATGGAGAAGCATTTGAGATCACTTTGAGAATCTCGTCCATTTATTGAGGGCACACAGAATTCTAGTGGAAGGTGTGCACCACTTTCCAAATTACCCACATCATCAAGTATTTCTAGCCCCACCCTGGTCTTGTCTACCACCTCAGAATTTACAGAACTAGGCGAAAACAAATAATCTGATTCTCTGAGAGGAAAGATGAAGTAGGAATACAAGCAAGAGAAATAGATTTCAAATTGCTTTAAAATATTTGTGATAGGGTGCCTGAAAAAAATCAACTGCTCTGTCAATAAAAGCATCCTATTCAATGTTTTCAATAATTTTCAATCTTTAAACCTAAAATATGTATTTGATGCAAATGGCATATTCGCACAGTACCTGTTTTAATCTACTTGCGTAAACATCGGTGTTGTAAAAGCAGACAATGAAAAGATGGGATCTGCAAAGTGTAGGCGAATCAATGTTCTCACTTGCTAGTTAATCTGCATCAAGAAAGAATATCCATTTAAATTGCACCTTTTACATCCTTGGGATGTGTCAAACCGATTCAAATCTTTTGATATTCTTGTAGTTAATTTTGTGCACTGCAAGGCAATTAACTAAATGTAGAAAATAAAGAGGGATGAGGGCAGGGGAAGGATGTGATGGGGAGCAGATCGGAGGAAGAGGGCATTTTAAAGCAATAGAAGTGGTAATGAATTATAAAAAAGAAAATTTAGAAATGCAAGCATCTCTGATTGCATTGCACTTTTAACCACAGACATTTTTTAAAAAAGTTTCGTGTCACATCCTGCCCAACAGCTACAACCAGTGACTAGATGTTTACTTGGATGCCTGTTGAATGGGAAGGGTTGAGAAAGGCAGGACAGATCTGAGAGATGACAGGTCACTGCTGGTCTCTCTGGTGGAGGGGGGGGGGCAGTGGGCTGGGGAAGCAAAGTGAGAGAGGAAAGGAGCAGGAAGTAGGTGATAGTGATCAGTTTCAAGGATAGAACTTTGAGGTTTACTGGGAGATTTTCTGCTGATGTTAGGATCATGGTGAGGTCATGACCTTAGCTCCATTCATTCCAATACTGATGTCATTGGGCCACTATCCTGGAATGTCAAATTAAAGAGCATGGCAGGAGTTCTTGTCCACACAAACCACCTTGGTTAAAGGCACCAGCTCATCATATTGTCAAGGACAATCAAAAATGAACTATAAATTCAGACAATGGCAGTAATACCTACATGAACAAATGGGGAAACAAATCTTTCCAGTCTACCTTCACCTGGACCAAAAAGCTTCAGGTTGTTCAACTTATTGGAGCAGGCACAGTAGATTTGCAAAATCCTCATGTGAGGAGTAACTTTCAAGTCCAGGTGGTTCCCTACTTGGAGAGCCAAGGTAGATAAGGTTGTCAAGAGAGGTTTTGACACATTGGCCTTCATGAATCAAAGTATAGAGTATAAGAGTCGGGATGCTATGGTGAAGTTTTTTAAGACATTGATGAGGCCAAATTTGAAATGTGTGTAGTTTTGGTCACCTAATTGCAGGAAAAATATCAATAAGATTGAAAGAGCGCAGAGAAAGTTTACAAGGATGTTGCTAGGATGTGGAGTGCTGAGTTATAGAAAAAGTTGAATAGGACTTTATTCTTTGGAGCATCAGAGTATTGAGGTTGAGGGAGACAAGAACAGAAAGATATGGGTTAAGGGTGAAAAGTGAACTGTTTAAGGGGAACATTAGAGGGAACTTCTTTGTTCGGAGGGCGGTGAGAGTGGGGAACAGGCTGCTAGCAGAGGCAGTGGATTATGGGTTTGATTTCACCATTTAAGAGAGAATTACCTAGGTGCATGAATGGGAGGAGTATAGAGGACAATGGTCTGGGTGCAAATCGATGGGAATAGAGTAAATAGGTTGGCACAGGCTGGATGTGCCAAAGGATCTGTTTCTGTGCTGTAACGTTCCATGGCTCTCTGGTTCGAGACACAAATATGCCAACATAATGGCAAATATTTTAACAAGGCAACAAATCATGAAACCCAGAATTATATGGAAACTGAATTCAATTTTACTATTAGATGGAAAAGTAACAGTTGGAATTGGCCACTTGCAATATACCCATAAACTTCTCCTCCCCACCAATTTTGAACAATGTACACTGGCCATGTAGTGGAAATGAATTTACCCTGTACAATTTCATAGCCTAATTAAAATGATGCATGATACTACTCAAGATTGAATGTTAATAATTTATGATATCGACAGGAAGGTACTCCCATATGAAGAGAGTTTATGTGTATTGGACAGGCAAAGAATTACATGCTTGGTTGAAATTCAGAGGTCACAAGTCGCATCTCCACATTTCCCATAATGTCGTCTTCTGTCAAGATCAAGGCAACTTCAGCATCAACTCAGTAGAACAGAACTGCAATTGGTAGTTATTTATAAAGATGCCTGGAAGTGAAAAGGCAAGGGGCTTGTGAATCGGAAGAGTATGTAGATTTTATTTTTAACAGTTTTAAAACACATTCTATACAGGTCATTTACTTTATAGACAATGTACACATTAATAATAATAGCTAAAATAAAATGTAAAAAGTGTTTCTGTTGTAATTTATAGTGCAGTGGAACTTACAAAATTGAATACAAAACATGAACTACGGTGCAAAGTATAGACGAGCTATCACTGATTTGTCCTTAATCAGCCAACAAATGTTCCCTTCTCCATGACACAGTAATAACAAGGGTACTTAGCAAGTTCAGAAGAAAGCTTTCTTTCCTTTGTATCACCTATTCCAGTTAATTGCACATTATGCCAAGTGAAAATTGATAAGACATTACAAAGAGATAAAATAACCTGTAATAGTAAGACAAAATGTCACTTGTGACAGGTTTTCTAAGTCGATAGTGTGGAGGCTACATAAATGATGGCAGGTTATTGTTAATTCAGAGAAATAATCTTCCTTTATCAACTTTTATAGAGACCATCATAGCTCTAGTTTTGCACTTTAGGTTGAATTACTAAAGTGTAGTTAATTCCATATACATTTTTGTTCAACAATATTTCTTTATTCTGGCTCACATGAACTGAATTAAAATAAATCATTGTTTATCTATATATATTTCTTAGTTTAATTCCTCTGCTCCTCCTGCAATGTAATTCGCATGAATTGAAAATTTACAATTTTCATCACAACATTTTTACCTTTATCAAAGTAAGGGAAATGAATTTAAACATTTTAAAAGTTCTCAGCTCCCTGCCTGCAAATTAAAAAATAAATCAATTATTCTGCAAGACTCTGACAATAAAGAATGCTTTTCTGAAAATAAGTTGAGGTTAATCAATAAAACCCAAATTAAAGGCTGTTTTTATTTGTTGGTGGCCCAAACCCAATATGAATTAGGTTGAAGCTTCCCAGACTTATTTTTGACATTGGACCAATGTAATCGACCGATGGAACTTCACACGATGCACGCAGAATTTAAGCAGTGTGTATCCAATGGGTTTAGTCACCACTCATCAACCAATCATTTGTTTTGCTATTTTTGTTGTTCCTCGTGCCATTAGCTTTTCTTTTCAGGAGGTTGGGAAACCCCGTCAATAACATCTACAAAAGCTAAACACTGTAAAACTGAAATAAAAACAGCAAATGCTGAAGATGAACAAAAAGGCTGTGGAGAGAAAATTAAATTAACACTTCAGGCCAATAATTCTTCCTCAAAAATCGCAGAAAATTAGATTTGCAACAGTTTTTAAAAAAATACCGAGAAGGGTGAAGCGAGGAGGTGGTGAAAGAAGAAAATAAATAAATCGACCTTGATAGAATGGAAGGAAGGAGAAATACCCAAATAAATGAAAAAAATGAAACAGTGGAGTCTACAAAATCAAGACCAGAGAAAGTGAGATGGAGAATTAAAGTGCAACAACAAAGTCTGCAGGCGCTGCGATTGCAGTTAATAAACAAAAGTGCTGCAGAAACTCAGCAGGGCAACATCTTTATGTAGCAAAGATACATAACCAATGTTTCAGGTCTGATTTCTTTATCAAGATATCAGTGAAAAACAGGCAGGCACCTGAATAAAAAAGGTGGATGAGGGGGTGGGGAGGAGAGAAGAAGGGGCAGGGAAAGGAGCACAGGTCAACAGCCAAAAGGCTAGAGATGGACATGGATAGGAGGGGAGGAGAGAAAAGCTGAGAATTGGTGGGGACACTCTGTGTATGCAAAGTTGGAGGAAAGTGGGGGGGGGGGGGGAAGAAGAGACAGACAGACAGACACGGGTGGGAAGGGGGTGGGGGGTAGGTGACTGACAGAGACCAGAAGTCAATGTTGATGTTATCTGGTTGAAGGGTGCCAAATGGAATAGAGGCATTGTTCCTCCTATTTGTAGGTGATCTCAATTTGGCAGTGCATAAGACCATGGACCAACATTTTTTGGCATGGGAATGGGGAAGGGAATTCAAATTTGTGAGCAAGTGGATTGAATGAAGCTGGTTTACGAAGTGATCATTTACCATGCATTTATTCTTTTTAGCTTTAGAGATAGGATTATGAACAGTGAGCATTGTTCTTTTAAATTGAAAGTAGAAGAAAATCGCTGCTTCACCTGGAAAGGTTTGAATCCTGGAATGTGGGAAAGGAAGCAGTGAAAAGGTTGGTATCTTCTTTGTTTGCCTGGGAAGGGCATTGGCGACAAAGATTTTGGGAGGCGGCCCAGTGCATCAGAGAAGGAACAGCTTCATCAGAGGGGTGGAGAGGATGCGTTAACTGGTGGCAGCAAACTGGAGGTGTGAAAGTGTGGATAATTGTTGGTGGTGTTGGGATGGAAGGTGATCTTCTGTGATGAAGGGGGTTGCGAGCAGAAGTGTGTGAAAAGGGATCAGCAAGGTTAAAGACATTGCCTTCAGAATGGGCAGGAATCTCCATATGCAGAGAAAGGAAAACAGAGTTCTTTGAAGAAATGAAATAAGAGAATAGCTAATTATGAAAGTGGCTGGAATTATGAAGGACATTACTCAGCAATATATCCCTGAAAAGGAAGGGAACTGCAGGTCAGAGATGGACCAAGGATAAAGTTTGACCTGGAAGCAAAATTTATGAAACTTTCTCGTGATGCTAGAACAGGAAATGGCAACTTCAGCAGACCAGTTGATGTCACAAAGACAGTGGTTAGAAGCATTTTTATTTTATTATATCACAATTCCCTTGTCCCTAGAGCCACAAGAACTACTTTATAACATAAATACCTTATTTTGTTAAGAAACTATAAAGGATTTTTCAATGAAATTTTCACTTGTTTAGAGACTTTGAAAAAGCAAATTTGTCTTGAGTCTAAAATGTTTCAAATATCAATGCAATACACATTTCAGCTTTAAAACTGTTAAAAAAGGTTGAGATGATTAATATATATTTCCATGTCTTTTACTAAAAGCTTCAGACTTCTGTTTTAAAATTGAAAGATGTATTTATCAAAAACGCAAAGTATCCATGAAAATCCATATACAAGATATTGTGAGGCTCAAAAGGTGCACTGTCGGCTGGAACCTGTTTCATTTTATTCCTGAGGTTCACTGTTTATTTTAACTGCAGCCTTCCTCGCCCAGTGTTTAATTCACTGATATAAATTTCTTTGAGAGCTTATTTTCTACAACATAGACATCAGTGTAGCTGATGGATTTAGAAGTGCAGCATGAAAAAAATGCCATAATGTTAAAATGACATGTTAAAATTAAAATAGTTAACACATCTGCGACTAAAATGAAGTAAACTCTAATGTTTAACTAATCCTATACAGAAACTTTTTTTTTTAAAAATAAAGTTTAGAGATTAAAAAAAATGTCAGTAACGCTATAACTCTTCTAAACAAAGCAAAAAAAAAAGATGAATTTCATAAGGAACAACCTAATGATCTATATAAATTATAAACGTACAGTACATTGGAGGAAAAAGGAGAGATTGGATGGCAGTCGTATTGTACTACATGAAAGGCCAAAATTGCTTAACTTTGTTTCATTAATGATTTAGAGACAAAAAAAAACGACCCTCTAAGACCAGATTTTATGTAACAAATTCAGGAAAAAAGCAGACATCACAAGTAGTTGAAAAAATTAAAAAGTGTGTAAGAAATGTACAAATATAAAAAGCTACAAATATTAATAAATTACAGATAAGTCACATAGACTTAGACACATACACTTCACCATTTAAGACCAAAAATACTTCATATTGCATTAGAATGCAAAATTGGAAATAATAACCTCAAATAGAACAAAAGTGTAATCTTATTTACAAAGCTTCTCTTTTATACTTTTACTGATGTACCGTGACTACTTATTTTTGCAAGGCCACACAATGTTTTTGTTTTTCAGGCAATGCCTTTTATAAAAAATAAGTTCCATCATTATAAGGACTGAAAAGAAATACAATTTTATCAAAAAAGATGAAAATGTAAAAAAGATGCATCGAACCATGGGTACATAGAACTATAACTCAAAGGTACTTTGCAATAAAAATTAGTATTTTGACCATATTTACAGGATTTGTATATTATGAAAAAGCTCCTTGCATGTTTCTTTAAATTTGAAATGTGGAATTGCCTGAGAAACAAACTTATAGAAACAGTATCCATTTACTCAGTAGTCCATTACTGAACTCTGTAGCACTCTTCCCCATAAATATAGGCAGCCGTTTTTAAAATTTGGATTTAGATATTCTTTAAAAAGTGTTTTTTTTCCCCATATCCATTCATTCTTTCACCATCTGTCATTTAATGCGAGAGAATGTTTCAGCAAAAGATTCAGTCAGATTACAAGGACAACTGTAGCTTCTTTGATGGACGTTAAAAACTGTACCACTGACAAAACTTGCCAAATTGAATATTGAGCTAGAGACCAATCGGAGATAATCTCTCAAAGAGCCACGCCAACACTGTACTCCCACTGCAAAAGGACTGCAAAATCATTTTAAATGGATACTGTTTCTAACCTGGAATGATCCTAAATGTATTAACTTTATGTCACACATTAGTGTCTGGCCAATACATTTAAATGAAAATATTTTTCATTCCTAACTTTACAGAAGAAGCTTTCCATTCCTATGTATTTTTAGTATCTTCCCAAGCCTCTGTTTAGCTGTTGCCATACCCTTCTTTAATCGCTTTCCTGAAAAAATAATAAGTATAAAATTAATAATTTTTAAATATTAACATGTCTTAACATGAAGCTTTATTTCACATCTACCACCTATTATGGAAAATTACAGATGAATTCAAAAGAGGGAGGCTTTATAGATTGGTACAGCCTGAAGAGTCGTTTATTAAACCATAGAAAAATCAGAATTGTTTGAAACTGTCTGATTGGGGCGGATTCATAGACAGAAGTTAAAGTCAATGAGTGGAAGTGGAGCATATGGAAGGAGGCTGTTGTTCAATATGATGGCATCGAGCAGGTATAATTGGGACAACGTTCATTTCTGCGTACAAGGCCCGTGAACATTGTGCTCAATGCATCAAAGCAGGCCAAAACTGAGGGGCTGAAGTCTCTTTTCACGTTACCTGGGCCACTGCTGACAAATCTACTGCCTCTGCCAGCCACTTGCCATTTTATTACATCACTTCTGCTCACCATCACCAACAGCTCTCCAGAGCCAAGCCCTCCTTCATCATGTCTCCAACTCACAAAGGCCTCTCGTTGCAAACCCCCTCCATTATGGCCTGCTGACTATCCCTGGCTGTCCCACCTAATCTTCGCTTCCACAGCACTCCCACCCCATCCATGTCTCCAATCCCCCATCAAATTCTCGATGATTTGACCAACACCCCAATAGATTCCTGCTCAATATTCCCTATTGTGGGGAGTAGATTTAGGATTGAACTGAGAAGGAACTGCTTTTCTCCCAGAAGGTTTCACACCACCAGGTTCAGGAACAGCTGCCACCCTTCCACCATCTGAATCCTCCAAAACAAACTCAATCAGGATTCTTACTTTTGCACGTTATAAGTGGTTTAGAAATTCTCTCTGTATGGCACAATTTGTTGACATTTCATTATCTGTTTACAGTTGTTTATTTGCTTACATGCGCACATTGTGTACAGTTTTTTTTGGCAGTACCAAGAAGGGGTCATTCTTCCTGTCTGCAGGAAAAATAATCTGAATCATGCATGAACTCTGACAATTAATACGAAATCTCATCTAATCTAACCTGTGAATTCTCTGCCCAAGGAATCAACAGAAGCTGCTTCATTAAATATCTATAGTTTGATTTTTCAGACAGTGAGGGAATTAAGAATTATGGAGAAAAGGCAAGAAGGTGGAGTTGAGTTCACTGCCAGAGCAGTGAACTGTGGAGTGAGCTTGACAGACCAGATGGCCTACGCATGCTCCTAATTTTTCTTTTGTTCTGATAATTATAGCTTCATCCTATCCCCAACCCTCATGCTCTCATCCAATCATAAGAAATGGGAGCAGAAGTAGGCCATATGGTCCTTGGCGTGCTCTGCCATTTCATCCATAAGCTGATCCATTCTCCCATTCAGCCCCACTCCCTTGTTTTTTTAATTTAATTTATTTTTTAGATTTCAACCTACAGCATGGTAACAGGTCATTTCGGCCCACGAGCTCGTGCCGCCCAATTAACCTACATCCCCAGTAGGTTTAGAACATACCCTCTTAACCTTTGATACCCTGACTCTTCAAACACCTATCAATCTCTAACTTAAATATACCCAACAACTTGGCATTCCCAGCTGCCCATGGTAGTGAATTCCAGAGGTCCACCTCTCTAAGGCTAAATGTTTTAAATGGGTGCCGTTCAATCCTGAATTTGTGCCCTCTTTTCCTGGACACCCCTACCATGGGAAACAACTTTGCCACATCTACTCTGTCCGGGCCTTTCATCATTCAAAGTGTGTCTATGGGATTACCTCTCATTCTTCTGAACTCCAAGGAGTAAAGTCCAAGAGTCATCAAACGTTCCTCACATATTAATCCTTTCATTCCGGGAATCATTCTTGTGAATCTTCTTTGAACCTTCCTCAATGCCAGTACATAATTTCTTAAATAAGGTGCCCAAATCTGTACCCCATAACTCCAGGTGAGGACTCACCAGTACTTATAAAGCCTCAACATCACATATCTGCACTTGTATCCTATTCCTCTAGATATGAATGCCAACACTGCATTCGCCTTTTCACCATCGACTCATTCCAGAGGTTATCCTGCACGAGGACTCCCGAGTCCCTTTGCACCACCAAATTTTGAATTTTCTCCCCATCCAAAAAATGGTCTGCTCTTTTATTCCTTCTAGCAATTTCATGACCATACACTTTCCAATATTATATTTCAATTGCTAATTCTCCTTATCTATCCAAGTCTCTCTGCAGCATTTCCGTTTCTTCATCATTACTTGCTCCCCTCCACATTTCTTGGCATCATCTGCAATCGTAGCCACAAAGCCGTTTATTCTGCAATCAAAATTTACATACAATGTAAAAAGAAACGGCCCCAACACCGACCTCTGCTGAACTCGCTGGTATCCAGTAGGCAACCAGAATGGAATCCAGTCTTTATTTCATACTGATCAGCCAATGCTCTACCCATGCTAGTGTCGTTTCTGTAATTCCATGGGCTTTCATCTTGTTAAGCAACCTCATGTGTGGCACCATGTCAAAGGCCTTTTGAAAATCCAAATATACAACATTCACTGCATTTCCTTTGATGAACCTGCTTGCAGTTTCCTCAAAAAATTGCAGTAGGTTTGTCAGGCAAATCTTTCCCTGAAGGAAACCATGCTGACTTTGAACTATCTTGTCATGTACCACCATGTACTCTGTATCTTGACAATGACTCCATCAACTTCCCAACCACTGATGTTAGGCCAACAGGTCCATAATTTCCTTTCTGCTGCTTCCTACCCTTTTTAAATAGAGGAGTGAACTTTGCAATTTTCTAGTCTTCCAGAACCATGCCTGAATCTATTGATTTATGGAGTATCATTAATAATGCCTCCCTCTTTCAGAACCTGAGGGTGCATTCCATCTGGTCCAGGAGACTTACCTACCCTGAAATTCCTCAACTTATTCAACTTCCTTAGCACCTTCTCTCTGGAGATTGTGCCTGCACTCACTTCTCTTCCTTGACACCCTTGAAAGTCAGGTATACTGCCAAAATCTTCCATAGTGAAGACTCATGTAAAATACTCATTTGGTTCCTCTGCATTCTCCTGATCTCCCATTACAATTTCTCCAACATCATTTTCTATCAGTGCTTTATCTACTCTCACCTAATTTTTCCTCTTAATGTACTTAACGATTTTAGTATCCTTTTTGATATTATTTGCTACCTTCCTTTCAAAGTTAATCTTTTCCTTTCCAATGGCCTTGTTGGTTGCCTTCTGTAATCTTTTAAAATCTTCTCAGTCCTCTATCTTCCCACTCATTTTTGATTCCTTGTATTATGCTTTATGCTTTTACTTTTTTTGGAATATACCTGTCTTACTCCTTCCTTACTTCATCCAGAAACTCCAGCCATTGCTGGTTTGCCATCCAGTGTGGCTTTCTAATCAACTTTGGCCAGTTCCTCTCTCATACCTCAGTGGTCCCCTTTATTCCATTGGTATACTGACATCACTGATTTTAGTTCTCCATCTCAAACTGCAGGGCAAATTCTATCATATTATGATCACCATCTCTTAAAGGAGCTGAAGGTAAAGGTGCCCTTTCCAATCCTTTCTCTGGCCCCGATTTCCCAATCTGCTCCCAGATTTCCTCCAATTCTTATCCACAGGATGGCCAGGAACAGGAAATCAAGATTGCATATAGAAGCTTTTGATTAAGGGAGCACTGATGCTCCATAACTTCAGTGGGTGCCACCTACAAAGCCTATTGCAATTACAGGGTACGTTACTCTGGCAGCATCTCCAAAGTGCATAACATTAACTGCCAAGGACATCAGAAGCACAAGACTATCACATGGTCTAGTTCCCATGCAAGTGACATAAAACCTTAACTTGGTAAAATATCACTGGGTCGGAATCCTAGAATTCTCTACCCAACAACACTGTGATTGCCCTGCCATCAAGAAGATTGAAGAATTCAGGAAAGGTGGTTCACCTTCACTTCAAGGGCAATTAGGAATGGCTGATCAATGCTCAACTTACTAGTGTTGCCATGATCTTGAAAAATAAGATGAAATAATGAGTGAATTTTGTGCAACTCATAGCAAGTTCTCAATATTCTGTCATTTTTCCCCCCCCATTGTAATTGGATTGCATATTGCACAAAAATGCATTTGTAATTTGCAAAATAGGTTGGCTCTTCAGTGGATTTCTGCTTCATCTGTTAACTGTAGACTGCTTCACTATGGATTCAGATTGACTTGCATTTGCATGACCATTTTGTTGTCCTCAAGGGAAAAGGGGAGAAAACGACACTGTGTATATTCAAGTGGGAAATGTTTTTGTGTACTTTGGTCAGTATGGTTCATAGTGTGAAAAAAAAAATTAAAATTACAGATATCAATTGGAAATTAATTTGGGACAAGCGTCATACTATTTAATCAAAATTTTGTGTGTCTGAACAGTATTCTTTGGTTTTCAGAACCTGGCCATTATTGGCAAGGCACCATTTATTGTCCATCTCTAACTTCCCACGGAAATATAGTGGTGCAAAAAGGGGGGGGGGGGGAATTATTTCTACATTATTTACCTGATAATTTAAGCTACATGCATTCTCCAGAAATGATAGCACCGTTCCCCTACCAACTGAAGAACCTTAATCTCCTAAAGTTGCAAAGACAATTAACAAAAAAATAATGCAACAGAAAAAATTTGAAAATTTGTTTGTTTTTCCACCAGATTATCTTAATTTCAAAATAACTACAGCTGCTTCAAAAAAGTGCAGGGAACAAAGTATACTGGGTGCTCGGCAGCAAAACTCAGCTTTGAGCTTGAACTGCCTGCTCATTGGAGAGATGAATACGAGTCCAGCACCGGTGGAATTTCTTTGGTTAAAAGGCTACTACATTTTCAAGGATGAGATTCCAGGCCGTCCTTGACGAGGTCAGCCGATGAGGGAATAAAGATTAATTATTAAGTGGCAGGATGGGCTCAAAGACTGAATCGCCAACAATGGTAGATCTCTTGTATCTACTTTTTTTCTGTGGACACAATCCAAACCAGCCTGATTCTATTGGTGTTCAGATGTGGGAGGTCCTGTAAACATGGTGGCTCCGTTTTCCACCTGCCACACAAGTGCAGTAATCCTACAATGTTTGTCAGCCAATTTCACCAATAATTCCTCTGGTTATTGTCTGTTCACTGTCCGCTGTTGCTTATCTCAGCCTAAGCTGTTCCCTTAAACTCTTGAAATTAAATAATGTTTTTATAGATTATGACTTCTCCCATTAACGTGTGCTATACTAAGGTACCTGCATGGCTATCAGTCTTAATTTCAGTCGAAGCACTTTCCAGAGGGATTTTGATTGATTCATCTGGTAACACTTTCCTTTTGGTATACTTTCTCTTCTGTACTTTCTGTTGTTCCTACAAATAAAATGTTATTAACATGAAATAAATGTTTGTGAAAATGTGTATCTTTATTCATCTGATAATTAATAATGTATAAAATTTTAATTGATACAACTTGATATAATATCCCATGCAGCAAGATCTCTTGTTTGCTGTAATTCTGAGAAGAGCGTCAAAGTCCCATGACTTATATCACCCAGAGTGATTAGGGCAGCTGGCAAATGTGAATGCCGTCAGCAGCAAGGCCCTTCAAGTCACACACAATTATGTCTTGTAGATACACTACCACTCCCTCATCAGGGAGAAAAGGTTCCTTGCTTGGGGGCTGTCCATCCATGGGTTGGACCAGTTGGACAAGGATCACAAGGTTGGAGGAGACAGACCCAAGGAAAGTACTTCGGTCATATTCCCAGCAGAGCACAGGAAACTGCTCACGGGCCTCATAGAAAACCATCTTCTCAGGCCCTTGGAAAACCTGGAAAGTCATGAGTGGAAAACCTGGAAGTGGCACCTAAATATCCATTCAATGCCACTGGGCGTTAATCTGCAGGTTAGTGTCCTCCATATATTATGCAACAGATACTTAGAGGATCCCAGTATAAAAATGAGTGGGTTAGATTTAAAAATGAAAATGGATTATGTTGTGTACAAAAACATGGCACAGTGTTATCCAATTCTGAGACAGAATTTATCTTGGCAATTTATAATATGACATTTTCAAAGGTATATATTCAACATGCATGATATAATTTGTATTTGAAATTCTGAACAAACTATTGGATGCCTGTGACCAGATGCACGCAATAATATCTATCCATGAAGACCATTTAAAGACTCTGTTCAGCATCTCACCTGTTGAGATAATCTTGCAGCAGCTGCTGCTAATCCAGTTTCTATCGAGGCAACTCTTGCCCCTTCTCGTGTTGGTCTGTCATGCCTCGGGACAGATGGCGTAACTCTGGCTAAATAAATACATATTGATTTGTAATTGTTTCATGGTGAATAAGGGACATTAAGCTATTTATAATTGTAAGTTCATTTGTCTAATTTAGATAATAAGAGCAATGTTTTTCCCCCAGAGTATGTGCTTAATTGAGTTTTGTTTATTGAATAGGAGCTTCATGATCCTTAAAAGTTTTCTCACTCATATTAAGATGAATTGAATTGATCTCTGTTAATGAGATGAATCCATAAAACAATTTTAAAATGCATATCTGTACCATATATTTCGAGTCATATATTTGGTTTGGTGTATTGAAATATGATTAAAAATCACCTAAAAGCCCTTGAAATTTGGGGGGGGGAATATATATATTACAAGAAAATAATATGAAAAAGGCTAAAACAGCAGAAAACCTCTCAAATTGAAAATACAAATATTCAAGTCTTCATGAGTCATTTTTGTTTGGAGGTCGAGAGAACAATCAGTTCAGATGGGGAAATTCTCCTTAATAAATCCGCTCCGTGAATCAGTAGCTTCATCGCAAGTCAAGTTTATTGCCATGATTGAACGAAGCCAACGTGACCAAACAGCATCCTCCGGTCCTCAGTGCAAAACACAGACATACAACCAGACATAACGCATACAGACAAACAACACATATTCAGGACAGGTATTCAGCTATACAAATAAATAAAGATATTGTTCAATGAATATGGATGGTCAGTGTGAGAAGTTCCTTTGGTCGTTCAGCATTCTCACTGCTCACAGGAAGAAGCAGCTTCTCAGTCTGGTGGCACTGGCTCTGATACTCCTCTATCTCTTCCCCGATGGAAGCAGCTGAAAGATGCTATGCAGGGTGGAAGGGGTCCTCAATGATTTTGCGCGCCTTCTTCAGACAACGACCCCGGACGATCACGTCAATGAGAGGGACGTAGAGTCCAGTGATCCCCTCTGCCACTCTTATGGTCCTGTGGATTGACCTCTGATCCACTTCTAGGCTGCAACCGTACCACACAGTGATGCAACCGGCCAGGATGCTCTTGATAGAGCTCCTGTAGAAGGTTGACATAACGGTGGCAAGTAGCCTTGCCCGCTCCAGACTTCTCAGGTAGTGCAGTCACTGTTACACCCTCCTGACAAGTGAGACAATGTTGTGTGTCCACACTAGGTAAGTGAACTCTAAGGAACTTGGTGCCCTCCACTCTCTCTACTACAGAGTTGTTGATGGTGTAGGGGAAGGTAGTCATTCCTGGTCCTCCTGAAGTCCACGATTATCTTCTTGTCCTGACAGTTAAGGTGCACTTATTGAGATCTTCAATTGAGAGGCTCCTAGAATAGCATTGTAAAGTTTCCCTGTGAGATGCTAGGTGGTATAATTTTAAGAATGCGTCTAGAATATCAATCTATTGCACTTTCCCATGTGGACTAGTTAGATACTGATACTCAAACTACCATTTAACTACTCATTTGGAATCCCTCAGCTAATTTGTAAAGGGATATTAGAACCATATTAGAAGCAGCATTCTTCCAGCAACAGGGTGGTGCTGTAGTACCCAAATGGATGCTTACTTTAGGGAAGCCCCTTTGAGAATAACATTACCCCATCTCCTTTTTCCCACCAAAATGCAACACTTCACGTTTCCCAACTCATCTTTCAAAGCAAGCGCCCATGCTGCAATTTCAGATGTTTTTGGTGTTTTCTGTCTGTCACTCAAGCCTTGAAACTGTAGAAGATTTGGGGAAGTCTCGAATGTAGCAGCCCATTGTAGGTCTTGAACCAGCAGTGGTCCAGTCTAACAATGGTAAGGTAAATCAACAGTACCCAGCTTTGCCTGTTTGTGTGAACTGGAGGAAAAGAAAATGAAGATGTCTCTCCGCCAGAAAAGAGTCTGAGGAGATTCCGAAGCACATCACAGTGAGATGTTGTCTCGAACATTCATACAGCAACAGTCCAGGAACATTTGTGAGGCTGTGCTCCAGGTGGCAGGAGGTCATGGTGAGGAGCGTATCTCCAGTTTCAGTGCTGACCTTTTAAATGATTTGGATGCAGATAAAAAAACCACACAAATGCTGGAGAAACTCAGCAGGTCAAACAGTGCCTTTATGTAGCAAAAGTTTAAACGTCAGTGATACATCTTCACCCTTGCTACATAAAGGCATTTGCGTGGTTTTTTTTTCCACTTAACCACAGTGTCAACCGAATCCTGTCTTTTACCTCTGGAGGTCGAGAATCCTTTATTACTGAAACTTTGTTTTTTTTGTGAACAAAGTAAAGCTGAGTTTGTTTGATGCTGGAGACGAACGGTAATGATACACGATTGTTTGTGTAATCTGGATGAGTTTTATACTGGAAAAGTAGTTCTAGTCGAAAAAAAAACACACTCAAAGTCAGGAGCTGAATTTCCCAGAAGCACCAAGAAACCCAGAAATGGGAACAAAATTGCTCTGCCCCAGTGAAGCCCACTTTCAGTTCCACTGCTCTGGAGCTAGAGGAATGACTTTCCAGATCAAATATTTAACATTTTTTAAAAATGATGTTGTATGTTCCTGGGACAACTGAAGGGCCAGATATGTAACAAGCACCGACGTTTTTTGGAATTGTGCAAATAAATATCTGGATTCATGAGCATAATGCAAAATTGACTAAATATGTACTTCATTTCATTTTTGTTCAATCTGGAAAATTCATCACCTTACCAGAAAATGTATTGCTAAACACATTTGCAGATAACAAATCTCATGTGAGAAATAAATTTTTCCCTGTCTCTTAATTTCATTCATACATTTCAACAGGCTTTTTTTTAAATCTAGTACAACTTATTATGCAAACCTCATATTTCACCAATACCACACATAGACACTCAGCTCTATAAAAGAAATTAAAATCACTACATCATTTAAATTGTCCCACTGTTATTTTATCATGACTAATGATAAACATTTACATTGTAGGAAAATATTACTGGTTGCATGAATTAAATGCAGAGACTAAAAGATGTGTCCCTATCCACCCAGCTGATGTAACAATACTTAATTTTCCCCAAATAACATATGTTGTGTGAAGTGATCTTCAATGACACCAAATATTAAATCCTCTTCCTTGTTGCATAAGTACCTGTAGGATTCCAAGGTGTATCATCTGCACTTCTTCTCTTTTTGGATCTGGATTTGAAAACTGGATCATCGTCATCAGATTCAAGTGATGGATAAACTGGACACATAAGAGAAATCTATAGATATTCATTGATTATATTATGCAAATATATAATGTTAATTTTATGGTCACTGACACCAACCAAGATCTGATTCCACATTTTGTAAGGTATTCTTCATGAGTACAAATACTGAATTAGATCTCCTCTCAA
Organism: Narcine bancroftii; assembly: GCF_036971445.1. Lineage (NCBI taxonomy): Eukaryota > Metazoa > Chordata > Chondrichthyes > Torpediniformes > Narcinidae > Narcine > Narcine bancroftii. The sequence goes on along the minus strand of NC_091473.1, from coordinate 171,762,638 downwards.
ACTTTGCAATAAAAACATCCCTGATTTTCCAGTCCGTCTCGATAACTAAAGCCCCCTCAACCTCTGAATCATTTTAGTAAATCCCTTCTGCACCTTTTCCAAATCTTTTAACCATTGTTCTAAATGAGTTGCTCAGAAATGGATATAATGCACAAGCCAATGTTTTAGGAAAGGTTCATCATAACTTCTTGTATGCTTAACCTCCATCTATAAGGCACGGTGTGCTTTTTTTAAAAATACACATTTTCTCAACCCATCCTGCCAGTTATAACAAATTTCATACAGATATTCCCAGTGCTCTCTATTTTTGTGCCTCTTTTAGAATTCTGCCTTGTTATTATCACCTTATCTCCATTTTCCCACCAAAATGCAACACCTCACGTTTCCCCACTCATCTTTCAAAGCAAGCGCCCCTGCTGCAATTTCAGATGTTTTTTGGTGTTTTGTCTCTGTCACTCAACTGCAGAAGAATTGGGGTAGTCTTGGATGTAGCAGTTCATTGCACATCTTGAACCACCGGTGGTCCAGTCTGACATCCGCGTGGGTGGGGGAGAACGGGGGTGGGGGGTGAAGTGGTCCACATTAATCATGCAGGTACTATTTACTGTGGAAATGGGAGCAGCTTTGAGGAGAATGTTTATTTCATTTGTGATCATCTGTAGCAGTAGGCTATTGTAAGCTTCAGAGGTGCAGGTTTCAGAGATATAATTAAGAGCTGTTTATAGATTCCCCTTTGAGTGTGCAACTATAGCCACACGAGAGAGGTTTCTATGTCGGATATGCAATGCAATTGCCCTGTGGCAGAGAGACTTGGATTGATGATTTTACAGCTGCTGGGAAAGTGGACTAGTTAGATACCGATACAAAATCCTGTCCTATACTGGTTCACACGGCATGTTGGCCAAAGGCAAATCTGCTATTCACGGATGAGACAGACATCTGGCTGTGGAGGAGCCTTTCAACAGTGGTAAATTTATTTGAGTAGCCTAACATAAAAATTTAAGAGATGGAAGCAGGACTAGGCCAGTCAATCCTTTCATGCTGCTCCAACAAAATAATCACTGATCTTTCGTTTTTTGCACTAACCCCATTTCTTCATTTCCATGATATCTAAATTCTACCACATACCTGAGAATTGTTTGTAAGTCATTAAGGAACAAAAATAGTGCATGTGAGAAGATCACAGGAAGAGCTGTGATGGGAGAGGGAGCAGGGACAGGAAATCTGCTCAATGTTCCCTGCTCTACGCAATGCCACCAGTCTCACCCCTGTCTCCTCCCCCCCCCCCACCCCCTCCAATCGTTCCTTCTCAAAGGAGAAGAGGGAGTAGGTGATAATCTGAAACACTCTGCAGAGCTGACACCTGAAGAGAAACTTATTTTATTCCAATGGCTAACTAAAGATCCAAGCACAAATTTAGAAGGAATACGTGAGCTCTGGCATACAGCATTGAGCCTTTGCTCTGTTGGCTACAAAGGTAGTTTGCTGTTGGAGACCAATGCCCTCGATGATGTTGATAATTACATTTATAGGGCTAGGATTATAAAGAATAATACACTAGAGCAGCAGGAGAATTCCAATATGTAATTTCGAAATATGCAGCTTAGAAACAGGCCCTTCAGTTCAGCACATCCTTATTGATTGTCAAGTATTTATCTGCACCAATCCCATTTACTAGCACTCGGCGCAATATTTAAAAGGGCCTTAAAGAATACTATTTGCAAGCTTTCCCATAATAATTGTTCTTGCAGAATGGAGAGCTACACAGCCTAGTACAGGTACTGCCCAACTTATGACTGTAATTGGGACCGAAGGATCGGTCATATCTCAAAATGGACACAAGTCAGAATTTCGCCCATGTGCATGGAGTACCAAAGTCTTAAAGCAAATTTTTTAATCAAATGTTGTATTTGACAAACTATAACAGGGAAACAGGGCAGAAGAGCCAAAGTGTGCATACTTACTTTGTTAGTCGGCACCCAGGGTTCCATCGGCTGAGTGTGGCCATCTTGATTCCTGTGTGCATGCACGAGTCTTCAGTTGGTGCATGCTCGGTGGTTTCATCTAGTGAAATTCAGCTGACGCATGTGCAAGAGTTAAGTGCCCTGACGATATTGAATTCTCGCCCTTAACTCTCATGCATGTGCCGACCGAACTCCAATACGCAAAACCACCGTGCACGAGCCAACTGAAGACTTGCGCATGTGCACAGGAATCAAGATGGCCACACTCTGCCTATGGAACCTGGGACGCCGACTAACAAAGTAAGTATGCACACTTTGGCTCTTAGATGCCCTGTTTCCCTGTTATAGTTTGGTTCTTTCATGCCCTGTGTCCCTATTATAGTTTGTCAAATAAAACATGAACCACACAAATTTTATATTTTTTCTGTTATATATTTTTTTAAAATTCAGTTGTATGTGCAGATGGTCATAAGTCACATAGATCACAAGTTGAGAAGTATCTGTACAATTACTAACTTAAATTTTTTTAATTATCCTTTTCTTAGTTTGGCTATGTTCAACAATACTATCAAGCAATTACACTTAGAAACAGTTCTTTTATCTTTATTATATTTATGTTAAGCCTATTTAATTCAACAAAATATTCAACACATTAAATATCAGTAGTTATCTTCAGCAACTCAACTATTAAAATTGCATTAATATTTTGATGGTTTGAAGCAATTTCTAAGGAAATCATTGGTTTAACATGATCTATCCAGCTTATCTCTAAAATGCAATAAAATTAGTTATTTTCAAGGTATATTCTTCCTTTCACCACAAGACTTGACTTGCAAGTGGAGAATTAGTGGTTTGTACTTGATAGTAAGAACTTTGTAATTCACATATTTCCTTACATCTTCCCAAAATCAACTAATTCAGTTGCCATCACAATAATGAATGAATTAAACTGAGATAACATGGAAAGTCAAATCTCAAAAGACCCCAAACTTTAAGTCCAGGAAATCAGTTACTGCACAACATTGTTTAGATACGAGGGAAGTGTTCTGTCACTTTGCATTTTCCTTCAATTCTAATTTTGTAATATCAATTTGAGGGGAAAGAGGAGAGGGGAAAGAGGAGAGGGGAAAGAGGAGAGGGGAAAGAGGAGAGGGGAAAGAGGAGAGGGGAAAGAGGAGTGGGAAAGAGGAGTGGGAAAGAGGAGATGGGAAAGAGGAGAGGGAAAGAGGAGAGGGGAAAGAGGAGAGGGAAAGAGGAGAGGGGAAAGAGGAGAGGGGAAAGAGGAGAGGGGAAAGAGGAGAGGGGAAAGAGGAGAGGGGAAAGAGGAGAGGGGAAAGAGGAGTGGGAAAGAGGAGATGGGAAAGAGGAGAGGGAAAGAGGAGAGGGGAAAGAGGAGAGGGGAAAGAGGAGAGGGGAAAGAGGAGAGGGGAAAGAGGAGAGGGGAAAGAGGAGAGGGGAAAGAGGAGAGGGGAAAGAGGAGAGGGGAAAGAGGAGAGGGGAAAGAGGAGAGGGGAAAGAGGAGTGGGGAAAGAGGAGTGGGGAAAGAGGAGTGGGAAAGAGGAGTGGGAAAGAGGAGAGGGGAAAGAGGAGTGGGAAAGAGGAGTGGGAAAGAGGAGTGGGAAAGAGGAGTGGGAAAGAGGAGAGGGGAAAGAGGAGAGGGGAAATGAACCAACTTGATGTCTTCTATCATGTACAAAAATTAACTAAAGACTAAAGATAAACCTAAAAATAGTTCTGTGTTTCTTTTGGTGGGCTTTGTTGCTATTTTGTAAGAATAACGAAAGCCCAGAAAGAATGCAGGTCAGTGCCAAACAAACACCTGACGTAGCCATACATCCTGAAGGCGGTGAAAAGAATATTCATTTAAGGACCAACAACGACTGTCAAATATTTTAGCAATAAACTTCAAAGTTCTGCATTTCCTAATTTAACTTCTTTAAAAAAGACAAGCAAAACACATTTAAAAACATTTACATAAACTCAAATCACTCTACGTAGTGCAAATACTTTACTTCACAATTGGTTAACCTTAAGAAAAAATGCAAAACAACTTTGAATAACAATTGTTGGTTGACAGCATTCTGCACTCACTATTTTACTTGATTTGTATGCTTGTGTCACTGTTATTTATCAAATATTCTTACCATAATCAGAATCTTTGAAACATGCTCCAAGGCTGTCCTGGTCTTCATAATCATTGATGTCAATAGTGCTCTGTATAGTACTTTTGACCAACCGTTTCCCTGTGTGCTTATTAACGTTGCTATTAGTTTTCTTTGATCCTTGAACTATCGAAGAGCTATTTTTAACTTGGTTACTGGTCCATGAAGTCTGCAAGCAAGACTCTGAGGATTGAAGATTCGCCATTGACAACATGCCCTGGATGGCTTCTTGTGTGCTCGGTGAGGCTGGAGGTTGACTGAAAGAGAAACAAAAGAATTAATGTTCTTTCTTATCAAAACTAAACTAATAAGACACAGCAAATGCAGATATTTGCATTCATAAGAATCATAGAATGGAGATGTGTAGTAGGTTACTCAATATGATCATGGCTGATCATGGAACCTCCTTATCTCATATTACAGCTTGAATGATCATTTGTACAAAAAATGGAACAAAATGAATACAAATGGCCTAATTGGTCAGATTCTGCTGGGGAATGCATGGAAGTTGTTAAGGAAGACATTTAGAATGACCAGTACTTACATAATTGTAAGTTCCAGCTTTGCAAAGAATTATGAACTTACTGGACACTCTTTGTAGGCCTACAATGGCCTCCTCATGGAGTGTTCATCATTTATACTGGATGGTCACCTGCAAACATTGTCCTGCTTATCCATTGCTCAGAAATCACAAAAGAGCTGTAAGGCACAAATCGCGGAGATCAGGACCCTGGCACGGAGTCTGGTCCTGTAGCCAAGAAGGGAAGGGAGAAGAGCCGAGTTATAGTGATAGGGAATTCCATAGTTAGGGGGACAGATCTGTGGAAGAGATCGAGTATCCCAGATGGCATGTTGCCTCCCTGGTGCCAAAGACCGAGATATCTCAGATCGAGTTCATGGCATTCTCAGGAGGGTGGGTGAGCAGCCAGATGTCATGGTCCACATAGGGACCAATGAAGTGACTAGGAAAGGTGAAGTGGTTCTTTGAGGAGAGTTCTGAGAGTTAAGCACTAGGTTGAAGGAGAGGATCTCAAGGTTGTGATCTCAGAATTGTTACCCGTGCCAAGTGCGAGACAGGTTAAAAATGGGGGGATAATGCAGCTTAACATGTGGCTAAAGACGTGGTGCAGGAGGGAGGGCTTCAGGTTTCTGGATTATTGGCCTCTCTTCCAGGGAAGGTGGAACCTGTTCTGACAGAACGGTTTGCATCTGAACAGGAGGGGGGAGTAGCTAGTGCTACTCTGATGAGTTTAAAGCAGATTTTTAGGGTGGGGGTGGGAACCAGAGTGTCAGAGCAGATAGAGAAATGGAGGAGGGTAAAGATGAACTGAAAATCACATGCACCGTTAAATATCAACGGGTTCTATGCAGTGGAAATTTTCTAAAGTGCATCTATTTCAATGCAAGGAATATTGTAGGAAAGGCAGACAAGCTTAGAGCATGGATTGGCACTTGGAATTATGACGTGTGGCCATTAATGAAACCTGGTTGCAGGAAGACCAGGACTGGCAGCTCAATGTTCTGGGCTTCTGTTGCATCAGATGCGATAGAATATTTACTGTAAGACAGTGAAAGGGGGAGGAGTGGTATTGCTCGTCAGGGAAAATATTACAGCTGTGCTCAGGCAGGGCAGACCAGAGATCTTGTCTACTGAGGCAATATGGGTGGAGTTGAGGAATAGGAAAGGTATAACCACGCTCATAGGGCTGTATTACAGACCGCCCAATAGTAAACGAGAGTTGGAGGGGCAAATCTGTAGAGATAACAGACAGCTGCAGGAAACACAAGGGCTGGATGGCTTGCAGTTTGTAAAATATGTTCAGGAAAGTTTTCCAAATCAATATATAGAGATAACAACTAGAGAGAGTGCAATACTGGATCTCCTTTTAAGGAATAAGACAGGACAGGTGACAGAAGTATGTGTAGGGAAACATTTTGAGTCCAGTGATCATAATGCCATTAGTTTCAAGTTAATTATGGAGAAGGATTGGTCTAGGCCTCGGGTTGAGATTCTAAATTGGAGAAAGGCTAATTTTGAGGAAATGAGAAAGGATTTAGAATGCGTGGATTGGGATGTTTTTTACAGGAAAGGATATGCAAGGTAAGAGGAGGATCTTCAAAGGTAAAGTTTTGAGAGTATAGTGTTCCTGTCAGGATTAAATCCAAGGACAGAAGGCAGAAGGAACCTTTTGAGGAATAGTGGGGATCTGGTATAGAAATAGAGGTGTATAGCAAATATAGGCAACATGAAGCAAATTAGGTACTTGAGGACTATAAAAAAAATGCAATAAGAAACCTCAAGGAAGAAATCAGGAAGGCAAAAAAAAAAGACATGAGGTTGCTTTGGCAGACAATGTGAAGGAAAACCCTAAGGGTTTCTAAAGGTATATTAAGAGCAAAAGGATAATAAGGGGTATAATTTGTTCCCTTGAAGACCAGAGTGGTCAGCTTTATATGGAGCCAAAGGAGATGGGAGAGATCTTGATTTTTTTTTTCATCAGTATTCATTCAGGAAACAGGCAGAGTCATGGGACGTAAGGAAAACAAGTAGGGAGGTCATGGAAACTATACAGATTAAAGAGGAGGAAGTGTTTGCTGTCTTACAGTAAATAAATCCCCAGGGTCTGAAAAGATATTCCCTCTGACCTTGAGGGAGACTAGTGTAGAAATTGCAGAGGGTCTGGCAGAAATAGTTAAAATGGTCTTGGCCATGGAAAATTGGAGGGTAGTTCATGTTGCTCGGTTGTTTAAAAAAGGCTCCAAGAGTAACCCTGGAAATTATAGGCTGGTGAGCCTGACGTTAGTAATATACAAATCATTGGAAGATGATTTTAGAGATCGGATACAAATTAATTGCATAACTAGAAACTGATTAGGGGTAGTCAACATGGCTTTGTGCGTGGTAGGTCATGCTTAACCAATCTGATAACGTTTTCAAAGAAGTTACCAGGAAAATTGATGAAGGAAAAGCTATGGATGTTGTCTACATGAAATTTAATAAGGCCTTTGACAAGGTCCCACATGGGAGTTTAGTCAGGAAGGTTCAGACGCTAGGTGTTCATGGTGAAGTAGTGAACAGGATTCAACAATGGCTTCTCAGACTGAAAGTCTGTGACTAGTGGTGTGCCTCAGGAATCAGTGCTGGGACCATAGTTGCTTGTCATCTATATCAATGATCTAGATGATAATGTGGTCAATTGGATTAGCAAGTTTGCAGAAACACTAAGATTGGAGTTGTTGTGGACAGCGAAGAAGTTTTTCAACATTTGCAGGGGGATTTGGAAGGTAGAATTTAATGCAGACAAGTGTGAGGCATTTTGGAAGGATAAACCAAGAAAGGACGTACACAGTGAATGGTAGGGCACTAAGGAGTGGGGTAGAACAGAGAGATCTGGGAATACAGAATTCCCTGAAAGTGGTGTCACAGGTGGATAGGGTTCTAAAGAGAGATTTTGGCATACTTCATAAATCATCAAAATATTGAGTGCAGGAGTTGGGATGTAATGGCAAAATTGTATAGGACATTGATGAGGTCAAATTTGGAGCAATGTGTGTGATTTTGGTCACCAAACTACAGGAAAGAAAGAAATAAGATAGAAAGTATGCAGAGAAGATTTACGAGGATGTTGCCTGGACTTCAGGAACTGAGTTTCAGGGAAAGGTTGAACAGGTCGGGACTTTATTCTCTGGAGTGCAGAAGATTGAGGGAAGATTTCATAGAGATATTTAAAATTGAGGGGAATAGACAGAGCAAATGTAGATTGGCTTTTTCCTATGACATTACAAGCTCCGGAACACATCTGTGGAAAAGGAGGGTCAAGCCATTGTAGAAGCTGTGAGGCACTGGAGACACTACCTGGCTGGTTTAAGATTTACACTCCTCACTGACCAGCGCTCGGTCGCATTCATGTTCAGTAATGTCAAGAGGGGAAAAATCAAGAATGACAAGATTCCTAGGTGGAGGATCGAGCTCTCCATCTACAATTATGACATCGCCTATCAGCCAGGAGCCCTTAATGACCCTCCAGATGTTTCATCCAGAGGAAGCTGTGCCTCTGCACACACCGGTCAACTGCGGTCTCTGCATAATGAGTTCTGCCATCCAGGGGCTACCTGCAAGGATCATTTTGTCAAGGTGCACAATCTGCCCTACTTCATGGAAGACGCCAGGGAAATGACCAGGTCTTGCCAGGTCTGCGCAGAGTGCAAGCGCACATCCACCGCCCTGCAAAGGTGCACCTGATCCAGGCCTTTCGAACGGATCAGTGTCGATGTTAAGGGACCTCTCCCCTCCACAAACAGGAACACTTTCTTCCTCTCTATAATAGATGAGTACTCCCGCTTTCCGTTCACCATTCCATGTCCAGACATGTCCACTTTGTCAGTCATAAAGGTCCTAGACTCCATTTTCGCCCTGTTCGGGGTTCCCAGCTATATTCATAGTGACCGGGGCTCATCCTATATGAGTGACGAGCTACATCAGTACCTGCTGGTGAGGGGCATCACATCCAGCAGGACTACTAGCTACAACCCCCAGGGGAACGGGCAGGTTGAAAAGGAGAACGCCACATCTGGAAGGCTGTCAAAATGGCCCTGAAGTCAAAAGGCCTTCCAGACTCACACTGGCAGGAAGTGCTCCCTATGGCGCTTCATTCCATCTGGTCGCTACTATGTACTGTGACCAACGCAACTCCTTATGAGCTCGTATTCAATTTTGAAAGAAGGTCGGAATCGGGAACTACACTCCCAATCTGGCTCACCACTCCTGGTCCAGCCCTTCTCAGGAAGCAGGTGAGGAGAAGCAAGACAAAAAGGGTGAAAAGGGTGAAACTACTCCACACCAATCCCATGACACCGTCTCCATCAGGGACCTGGCACCCGCCGGAACAGAATCTGTTGCCTCAGGTGCCCTGTTAGCCACGGAGCTCATTCTCGCCACCCCCAGTCAGGGCCTCAGGGGATCTGGCTCAGGAGGAAATTGCATCCCCCTCCACCTTTGAGCTGGAAACCCAGCCCACCACACCTCCCTCACAAGGGAAGGAGGAGACCCACGGAGCCCAAGGTCCTCCAGTGCTGAGGCACTCCACCAGAATCTCCAGACCCCCCCTCAAACCATTTAAATCTGAAAATATCTGTATCATTTTTGATTTTTTTGCTCAGGATCTATGTTCTCTGCCTTCATTCAGAGACCCAAAATTCTGCAGGAAGGGGTGAATGCAGTGAACTGAGATTCACTGGTGGTGTGTTGTACTGATGGCTGGCTCCGCCTCCCGGCTCTGCCCCCATCTCTCCATATATAACCCTGGTTTCTTGCCTAAACCTTGAGCCCCTCTGAAGACCACTGTAAGATCCTACCCTCAGTTATATGCTACTAAAGGCGTGCATTCTCCCTCCAGTCACGAGAGCTTTTATTCACGCTACAGCCTGCACATTTTGTCCAAATTAACATTTCTTTAAATCCATATTCATTTCATTCATATATAACCCCAAAACATTCAAGTGGACCACCAAATATTAAATAAAAAGCAACTTAAGATTTGGAGAAGTATCCAAGCCCATGAAAGGGAACCAGACAAATTATGTGAGTGATCTAATGATAAAATCATAAGCCAATAATGGGGATTATATATCAACATCTTAACTCAAAACACACTGAAATTTAAATCTAAATGAAACTTATAGATGATACTTATATCTTCACAGAAGATAATATTATAGTAAAATAGTAAAACTCCTGTTATCTGACACCTACAGGGATAGGTAGATGACAGATAAGTGAGTTTTCCGGATGCTTGAGACTCACTCTTACAAATGCCTAATTAATACACCTGTATTAAGAATAAACAGTTTAAAAAACAAAATTACTATATTGTTTTTAGATTGAACAAACTCCACTTGCATGAATATATAAACCTTGAAGCATTTTGCTTTATTTTCAGTCACATTCTTTGAAAACATTTAACCGTTGCTGCATCTGCAGGTTCCTCCCCCTCCACAGGGCTGCTCGAAAGACTAACAATATAATCATAATTAAAACCCCTCCCCAAGTTTACAGATGAAACCTACGAATATAGTTAAAACAGTAAAATCCCCTTTATCCGGATATTCAATCAACCAGAAACTCAAATAAATGGCAAAAAATTTTGAGGACATAAATAAATAAATAGATTTTTCCTTTAGATAAAGAAGAACAAATAAAGTTTTAAATAAAAGTTTAAATATAAGATTTAAATTGTAAAAGTAAATGTTCTCCGAAACAAAAATTCAGCCAGCGGAGCGCCCTGGTCGTGCCCCGCCTGCAGCAGTTGTTTGAATAAAGTTTCAATAAAGTTGTGCTTGAATAAAATGGTAGCGCCTAGGATGAAGAGCCAGTTGGTGCCGCTTGCCATTGGGGCGAAATTCCCAAAATGATTCCCTATCCCTACCGGATAAAAAGTCTTTATTTGTATATTATTAAGTATATTTGTAAGGCTTTATCTGTAAACTTGGGGGTGGGTTAATTATGATGGCACCACAGTTAGCACAGTGGTTAGTGCAACATTGTTACAGCGCTTGTGATCAGGGTTCGAATTTAAAGGAGAATACACCAAGGGCCTGCCAGGACACTGGTGTGGAAGTGTCAGGTTGCCAGAATAAGAAAGGTGCACTCAGGGCCTGAGCGGGAAACTTGCGTGGAGGTGAGTCGGGTTGTGTCGAGGGCCTGACTGGGACACTGGCGTGGAGGTGAGTCGGGTTGTGTCGAGGGCCTGACCGGGACACTTGCGTGGAGGTGAGTCAGGTTGTGTCAAGGGCCTGAGCGGGACACTTGCGAGGAGGTGAGTCGGGTTGAGTCGAGGGCCTGACCGGGATACTTGCGTGGAGGTGAGTCAGGTTGTGTTGAGGGCCTGACTGCGACACTTACTTTGGTGGAGATGAGTCTGATAACCCCAAGGGCATGACCAAGACACCAGATTCAAGATCGGGTCGATGCTGCTCACCGCTAGGGCGAATCTCCCAAAGCGTCTCCCTATTCCTGCCTAGTAAGAGGCCATATCTTTATTAGCATTAGGTGTATTAGTAAGGTTTCATCTATAAACTTGGAGTGAGGGAATTAATTATGATGGCAACACCGTTAGCATAGCAGCTAGCACAACATTGTTATCGAACCGGGATTTTTTAAGTTATGGAAATTACTTGATTTAAGTGAACTTTACTTAAATGAAGACTGCAGACTAATTTTATTTTTCAAATTACTTTACATTTTGCACTGTCTTTAAATGGTGTATTCTTAATGAAGTTGTATTAGTTAGGCATTGTAAGAGGGAGTCTCAGTTAACCGTAAAATTCACATTTCCAGCATCTGTGATGCCTGTTGGTGCTGGATAATGGGGATTTTACTGGTGCTGTTGCAGTGCTGCGCTAATTGTTCCACCATTGTAATTAATCCTGCACTCCCCCAAGTTTACATATCAAGCCTTACTAATATACTTAATAATATACTAATATTTCTTTCTTTGGCTTGGCTTCGCGGACGAAGATTTATGGAGGGGTAATGTCCACGTCAGGTGCAGGCTCGTTTGTGGCTGACAAGTCCGATGCGGGACAGGCAGACACGGTTGCAGCGGTTGCAAGGGAAAATTGGTTGGTTGGGTGTTGGGTTTACTAATATCTTTGGCTTGGCTTCGCGGACGAAGATTTATGGAGGGGGTAAGAAGTCCACGTCAGCTGCAGGCTCGTTTGTGGCTGACAAGTCCGATGCGGGACAGGCAGACACGGTTGCAGCGGTTGCAGGGGAAAATTGGTTGGTTGGGGTTGGGTTTTTCCTCTTTTGCCTTTTGTCAGTGAGGTGGGCTCTGCGGTCTTCTTCAAAGGAGGTTGCTGCCCGCCAAACTGTGAGGCGCCAAGATGCACGGTTTGAGGCGATATCAGCCCACTGGCGGTGGTCAATGTGGCAGGCACCATGAGATTTCTTTAGGCAGTCCTTGTACCTTTTCTTTGGTGCACCTCTGTCACGGTGGCCAGTGGAGAGCTCGCCATATAACACGATCTTGGGAAGGCGATGGTCCTCCATTCTGGAGACGTGACCCATCCAGCGCAGCTGGATCTTCAGCAGCGTGGACTCGATGCTGTCGACCTCTGCCATCTCGAGTACTTCGTAAACTTGGGGGAGTGCAGGATTAATTACAATGGTGGAACAATTAGCGCAGCACTGCAACAGCACCAGTAAAATCCCCATTATCCAGCACCAACAGGCGTCACAGATGCTGGAAATGTGAATTTTACGGTTAACTGAGACTCCCTCTTACAATGCCTAACTAATACAACTTCATTAAGAATACACCATTTAAAGACAGTGCAAAATGTAAAGTAATTTGAAAAATAAAATTAGTCTGCAGTCTTCATTTAAGTAAAGTTCACTTAAATCAAGTAATTTCCATAACTTAAAAAATCCCGGTTCGATAACAATGTTGATCTAGCTGCTATACTAACGGTGTTGCTAATATAGACTCTTACTAAAGCAGGGATAAGGAGTCATTTTAAGGGAGTCACCCAAAGGGCGAGCGGCATCAACCAGGTGATGCCATTTTATTCAAACACAATTTATTCAAACAGCTGCTACGAGCAAAGCACGGCCAAGGCACTCCACTGGCTGAATATTTGCTCCCATCTTCACCAAAGTTTTATATGTTACTTTTTATTTAAATATTTTATTTTTGATTTTCAAAGACTCAAACAAATCCAAACAAACAACACAACCTCTCTCAACAATGGCATATAACTTTCAGTCTGTTTATTCCCTACACCCCTCTCCCAAACCCTAATACCACAAGAAAAAGATTATACAAATTAAACAAACACAAAAAAATCAATTATCGGTAATTGTCAAAATAAAGCACAATTGTCAGATCAAAAACTAGTTTATTATGCTTGAACAGGGGAGACTACAGCAGGATGAGGGCGGAATTGGTCAGCGTGGACTGGGAGCACAGGCTAGTTGGCAGAACAGTTGAGGAACAGTGGAAGACTTTCAAAGAGATTTTTCACAGTGCTCAACAAAAATATATTCCCGTTAAAAATAAGGGCAGTAAGAGAGGGAAGAATCAACCTTGGTTAACTAAAGATATAATGGAAAGTATTAAAATTAAAAGCTCATCTGTACAAAGAAGCCAAGAGTAGTGGGAAACTGAAAGATTGGGAAAACTTTAAAAAGCAACAAAGGGCAATTAAATGGGAAACAGAGAAAGGGAAGAAAGATTATGAAGGTAAATTAGCACAAAGTATAAAAAGATAGCAAAAAATTTTATAAATATATCAAATGGAAGAGGGTGGCAAGAGACAACACAAGTCCCTTGGAAGACGAGAAGGGGAAATTAATATTGAGTAATGAAGAAATGGCTGAGGCATTGAACAGATATTTTGTGTCAGTCTTCATGGTGGAAGTCAGATCTAGCATGCCAAAGATAGGGATGCAAAGGGAGGTGAGGGCCTCGAAAAAATAATTGTTACAAAAGAGATAGTGATGAGCAAACTAATGGGACTGAAGACGGACAAATCCCCTGGTACTGATGGGATGCATCCCAGGGCACTGAAAGAAATGGTGGGAGTGATAGTTGATACGTTGGTAGTCATATACCAAAATTCGGTGGATTCTGGGCAGGTTGGAAGACAGCAAATGTCACACCATTTTTTTAAAAAGGGATGTAGGCAGAAGACGGGTAACTGTCGGCCAGTTAGCTTAACGTCTGTAGTCAGGAAAATGCTTCAAACTGTCATTAAAGATGAAATAGCAAGACATTTAGTTATTCCATCAGGCAGACGCAGCATGGATTCGGAAAGGGCAGGCCTTGTTTGACAAACTTGCTGGAGTTCTTTGAGGATATAATGGGTGGGGTAGATAGAGGGGAACAGGTTGATGTTGTATATTTGGATTTCCAGAAGGCGTTTGATAAGGTGCTGCACAAGAGACTTATCCATAACATACAGATGAATGGAGTCGGGGGAAGTATATTGACATGGATTGAGGATTGGGTTAACTGACAGATGGCAGAGAGTCAGGATAAATTGGTGTTTTTCTGATTGACAGCCAGTGGGAAGTGGGGTGCCGCAGGGGTCAGCTGTTCACCATTTACATCGATAATTTGGAAGAGGGGACAGAGTGTAGCGTGGCCAAGTTTGCGGATGATACTAAATTAAGTTGAAAAGCAAATTGTACAGAGGATGTGGAAAGGCTGCAGAAGGATATAGTTCAGTTAGGAGAGTGGGCAAAGGTTTGGGAGATGGAATACAACGTTGGTAAATGGAGGTCACCCTCTTTGGTAGGAAAAATAAAAGAGCAGATTATTATTTAAATGGTGAAAAACTGCAGCATGCTGTAGTGCAGAAGGACTTGGGAGTGCTTATGAATGAATCGCAAAAAGTTGGGTTGCAGGTACAACAGGTTATTAAGAAGGCAAATGCCTTCTTCGCTGGAGGAATTGAATTCAAGAGCAGGGAGGTCATGCTGCAACAGTACAAGGTAATGGTGAGGCCGGAACTGGAGAACTGTGTACAGTTCTGGTCCCCATACTTGAGGAAGGATATACTGGCCTTGGAGTCAGTCCAGAGGAGGTTGATCCCGGAGATGAGGGGGCTGACCTACGAGGAGAGACTAAATCGGCTGGGATTATACTCACTTGAATTCAGAAGAATAAGAGAAGATCTTATAGAAACATATAAAATTATGAAAGGGATAGATAAGATAGAGGCAGGAAAATTGTTTTCACTAGTAGGTGAGACCAGAACTAGAGGACAGAGCCTCAATATTCAGGGCCATCGATTTGTCAGAGATGAGGAAAAGCTGTTTTTCCCCGAGAGTAGTGAATCTGTGGAATTCTCTACCCAGGGAAGCGGTTGAGGCGACTTCATTAAACATATTTAAGGTTCAGTGAGATAGATTTTTACATAAAAAATGGAATTAAAGGATATGGGGAAAAGGCAGGTCGGTGGAGTTGAGTTCAATGATCTGCCATTCCTGGCTGAGCAGGCTCGACGGGCCAGATGGCCGACTCCTGCTCCTGTTTCTTATGTAAATATGCAAGCAATAAGTAATTAAACATCTGAGATTCAATTGAACCAAGATTAAAAAATAAAAAATCGAAGTATTATGAAAGCATCACCACTGAGAGAAGAGTTGATGCTTTAGCTGGTTAACTCTGCACTTCTATCATTCTCTGCCCAAATGCTGTCTGCCTGCTGAGTACTTTCAACATTATTCATTTCAGATTTCTAGTGTCTAGTGGACAGAAGTATCACATCAGCCCTTGTAAGCTCTTATTTTTTTTAATGAAAATTATGTTTTGATCACATCTAAATTGCTTTCTGCTTGTTTACAGTTAGTGAACTTAACCCTGTTATGATATCATTTGTACCTGAATTCAGTGATGTCGTAGTTGGTAGCTTTGGCTACTTTAATGATTTTGCTGCAAACAAAAAACATTAGGTTAGATTTTTCAGGTAAGCGCTTCAATTTGATTTCCATAAAACAACTAAACATAAATGAACAAATCTCATTGTAACAAAGCAAATTTATTAAATAGTTAGTAGGAGTGCAGTAAAAACTTAAGAAAGAAATAATAGCTCATTTAATTAAAAAACACCATCATGATTTACTACTGAAACGTAACTATTAAATGTTTTAATTTTTCTTCTTAGATTTTTTTTAAAGCCTTGATTCATACCTGTTTCCACTGTACTCAAGGCCCCCAACCTGTTTGCTGGCCTGCAACAGATCCAGTATCCCAGCAGAACTACCTGTTTCAGTTGTTTTTTCAGTACTGGGATCTGGCTTCGCCTCGGTGTCAATATGAAGTGAATCTTCATCAGTTGAGTTGTCATCCTGCAGAAATGAAAATGAAAAAGAAATGGCCAGCCAAGATGGTGTTGGGAGTCCACTGCCTCCTTCTCTGGAGCAAGATATGATGGCAATAAATGTTCGCCTTGCAAATGGGAACCAAATCTCGATTTTAAAGAAAATTAAAAGAACTGCACAAAAAAAAGTAAGAAATTGATGCAACTGCCAGTTAACATCTCTAATGGGACTGAAGACGGACAAATCCCCTGGTACTGATGGGATGCATCCCAGGGCACTGAAAGAAATGGTGGGAGTGATAGTTGATACGTTGGTAGTCATATACCAAAATTCGGTGGATTCTGGGCAGGTCCTGGCAGGTTGGAAGACAGCAAATGGTGCATTCGTTTTATAATTTTGTGAGCTACAGAAGAATCAACTCTGCCCCCTGTTGATTCCCCAAGTGAAGCTAAATCTGCTGGTGAAGCTAAATCTGCTGAATTTGAAATAATATAGCTGAAAAAAATGTTATCATATTCTTTGGGAGTTGTCAAATCTATTTTACAGTAGGTGATTTGAATGATTTGGAAGCAATATTATTGTCTGTAAAGCTTTTGATGCCAATGGTTGGCCCCCGAGTACTGGTAATGCTGTTTGGTGAAGTAGATGTGAACTTACCTGGTTAGAGCAGTGCTGAACTAGAGGTTCCTTTATTTCTGCAACTCCAACACTCTCTTTGGTCTTTGTTAAAACTAAAAAAAAACAAAATGTACAGTCAGTCTTCTGTGCCCACAAGGCCACCAATTCCATTAAAGCCATATTTCAGACCAATTTCTCCATGTCAACCAAGTTGACTACCTAATTTAGTCACATTCGACTGTGTTCAGCCTATATCCCTCTAAACATTTCCTATGTACAAATTATAATTGTCCTTCAAATATTACAAATGTAACCACTTCAACTTCTCTGGCAGCTTGTTCCATATATCGATCACCCTCTATATGAAAAAAAGATACCCTATGTCCACTTTAAACATTCCCCCCCCCCCCATGGTAAATCTGTGCCCACTCATTTTAGATCCCTGACCCAGGAAATGGGATGATGACTATTTACTTTATCTATGCCCTTGTTATTTTCATAAACCTCTATTAAGGTCTCCCACAGACTCCTAACATTCAAGGGAGAAGAGACCAAGGCTATCCAGCCGTTCTTATAATTCAGACCAGTCAGTCCTGTTAACATTCTCATGAATCTTTCCTGCATCTTTTCCACCTTTAATTAAATCTTTTCTTTCGCAGAGTGACTGGAATACTCCGTGTGGTCTCATCAATGGCCTGCTTGTGGCGTTGTAACAATATATCCCTGGTCCCGCACTTAATGCCCTGACTGATGAAGGCAAATACCTCCTTCACCATCCTGTCTCCCTATGTGGCCTTCTTCTCTTTAATGCCAGAATGATCAGTGAGATTAATAAGAACTTCTCCCACACAATCTCCATCAGTACCGGAGCACCACAGGGATGTGTTCTTAGCCCCCAGTTCTACTCACTTTACATCTACAACTGTGTGGCTTGGTGCAACAACAACACCATCTACAAATTTGCCAACAATACCAAAGTAGTGGGTTGTATAAAGGAAGGGGATGAGTCAACATAAAGGATGGAGACTAAACAACAACCTTGCATTCAATATCACCAAAACTGAGGAGCTGATTGTTGACTTCAGGAAGGGAAAACCAGGAAGAGTCACGTGATGGAGTAGTGGCCAGTTGGAGAATACCAGCCCTCTCCAGAAAAGAAGTAAAAATGTGAAGAAAAAGCAAAGCCCCAGACACACAAATCACAACAAATAAAAGATAAAGGTGTGGATATAAAGAAAAGCCAAAAATAACAGGAAGAAAAGAAGAAAGACGCCAGAAGAGAAAGGTGAAGGCCTTACCTGCACGAAAAAGCAGGGACCCGCCATGGAAAGAGGAGCCCACTCCCCGAGGTTAGTGGAGGCCCCGCAGGGTCGCGACCCACTAACCGCAGGACTGAAAAAATGGCTCATGGAGCCAAACAGCATGCACACGACAAGGACAACACCGACGGGAGGGGGGACCAGCTGTGGAGTGAAACTCCACAGCACAAAGAGCTGAGAGAGACCCGACAGCAGGGCTCCAAGCTGGAAGATAAAGAAAACAACGGGAACGGGAGGGGTGAGAAAGAAAAAAGGAAACTAGAGACACAACAGACAAGCAACCCAGAAGAAGAGGACCAACATCAAGACACCATGGAAAAAAAATACCCAACAAACTAAGACAAGCAGCTCAACAAGAAAGTCAGAAGAGACAGAAGAGTAGGTCCTTTGCAGTCGGAATCAGTGGAATATATAATGGGGAATAAGGAAATGGCAGACCAATTAAATTCTTACTTTAGTTCTGTTTTTACAAGAGAGGATACAAATAACCTCCCAAGAATGTTGAGAAACATTGAGACTAATGCAAGGGAGGAACTGAAAGAAATCAGTATCTCTAAGGACATGGTCTTGGGGAAATTGATGGGATTGAAGGCAGATAAATCCCAAGGGCCTGATAATCTACATCCTAGGGTACTCAAGGAAGTGGCCATTCAGATAGCAGATGCTTTAAGAATTATTTTCCAGAACTCGATAAACTCAGGATCAGTACCCATGGATTGGAGGGTAGCTAATGTTACCCCACTATTTAAAAAGGGGGGTAGAGAAAAAGCGGGGAATTATCGGCCGGTGAGCCTTACATCAGTAGTGGGCACAATGATGGAATCCATTATTAAGGATGTAATAGCGGAGCATATGACTAGCAGAGAAGGGATCGGACGGAGTCAACATGGATTTATAAAAGGTAAATCGTGCTTGACAAATCTATTGGAATTCTTTGTGATGGTGACAGGTAAAATAGATGGGGGAGAGCCAGTGGATGTGGTATACCTGGACTTCCAAAAGGCCTTTGATAAGGTCCCGCATAAACGACTGGCTTCCAAAATCAAGGCTCATGGGATTGGGGGCAAAGTATTGATGTGGATTGAGAACTGGCTGGCAGGTAGAAGACAGAGAGTTGGGATAAATGGCTCGTTTTCTGAGTGGCAGGCGGTGACCAGTGGGGTGCTACAGGGATCTGTACTGGGACCCCAGCTGTTCACAATTTACATTAATGATCTGGATGAGGGGATTGGATGTAATATCTCCAAATTTGCAGATGACACTAAGCTAGGAGGGGTTGTGTGCACGGAAGAGGGGGTCAGGAAGCTCCAGTGTGATTTGGATAAATTGAGGGACTGGGCAGATATATTGCAAATCCACTACAATGTGGATAAATGTGAGGTTATCCACTTTGGTAATACAAACCGGAGGGCAGATTACTATTTGAATGGCAATAGATTAAGAGATGGGGAAGTGCATAGAGACCTAGGGGTACTTGTACATCAGTCTCTGAAGGCGAGCATGCAGGTACAGCAGGCGGTTATAAAGGCAAATGGTACGTTGGCCTTCATATCAAGAGGGTTTGAGTATAGGAACAAGGATACCTTACTGCAGCTGTACAGGGCCTTGGTGAGACCACACCTGGAGTATTGTGTGCAGTTTTGGTCACCTTATCTAAGGAAGGATGTTCTTGCAATGGAGGGAGTGCAGAGGCGATTCACCAGGCTGATACCTGGAATGGCAGGAATGACTTATGAGGAAAGATTGCGCAAATTGGGATTGTACTCGCTGGAGTTTAGAAGATTGAGAGGGGATCTCATAGAGACATATAAAATTCTGGCAGGACTGGACAGAATGGATGCAGATGGGATGTTTCCAATAATGGGAAAATCCAGAACCCGGGGCCATGGTTTGAGGATAATAGGCAAACCATTTAGGACCGAGATGAGGAGGAATTTCTTTACCCAGAGGGTGGTGAATCTGTGGAATTCATTGCCACAGAGGGCAGTAGAGGCAGGTTCATTAAATATATTTAAGAGGGAATTAGATATATTTCTTCAGTATAAGGATATTAAAGGTTACGTAGAGAAGGCGGGGACGGGGTACTGAACTTTAAGATCAGCCATGATCTCGTTGAATGGCGGAGCAGGCTCAAAGGGTCGAATGACCTACTCCTGCTCCTATCTTCTATGTTTCTATGACACAGATACAAGGAAGAGAAATAGAAGACACAAACCCAAGAGCAGACACAGAAGAAGAAGAAGAAGAACACCAAGCTCTTCACAGAGGAATAAGAGGTAAAATGAATGGACAGTACATAGATAAACAAATATTTCAAGAACAAATGAAAGCATTAAAAGAATGGCTGACACTAGAATTTAGTGAAATGAAAAGAAAAATGAAAAGTACAGAAGAAAAAGTGAGTAGAATAGAGCTGGTCATAACAGATGTAGGGAAAAGATTAGAAAATGTGGAAGAATGTGTAATGGCGGTAGATATTGAAGTGAATGACTTAAAAAGAAAATTGGAAGCAAGTGACAAAAAAGTTAAAGAAATACAGGAGTTGTTAGCTCAGAAGATGGATATAATGGAAAACTATAGTAGGCGAAACAATATAAAGATAGTAGGCCTCAAGGAAGATGAAAAAGGCAAAGATATGAAAGAATTTATAAAAGAATGGATCCCAAAAGTCCTGGGAATGCCAGAAATGCAGGAAGGAATGGAAATAGAAAAGGCACACAGAACATTGGCCCCGAAACCACAGTCACAACAAAAACCAAGATCCGTTTTAGTAAAATTTCTGAGATACCCGACAAGAAAAAATATATTGGAGAAGGCAATTAATAAAATGAGAGAAGACAAAAAACCACTGGAGTCCAAAGGTCAAAAAAATTTTTTCTACCCAGACATATGTTTTGAGCTCCTGAAGAAGAGGAAGGAGTTTAACGCAGCAAAATTGATCCTATGGAAGAAAGGCTATATAATCCAGCGGTGCTTAAAATAGTTAACCCGGGGCAGCCAAATTATTGAGCGCCAAATTAAAATGTACTTTGAAATAAATACAGAATCAGTGAAAGATAAATTAATATTATGGGATGCAATGAAAGCCTTCATCAGAGGACAGAATAAGATGAAGAAGGACTACAATCGGGAAATAGAGCAGCTGGAAAGGGAAATAGTAAGTACAGAAAAAGAACTAGCAACAAGGGAAGATACAACAAAAAGAAGAGAATTGGCGGACAAAAAAATAAAATACGAAACACTACAAATGTTTAAGGTGGAGAAGAACATAATGAAAATAAAGCAGAAGTATTATGAGCTAGGAGAAAAAAAGCGCACAAAATACTAGCTTGGCAGCTTAAAACAGAACAAGCTAAAAGAATGGTATTGGCATCAAGGAAAAAGGACAAACAGATTACATATAACCCAACAGAGATCAATGAAAACTTCAAGGAATTCTACAAGCAATTATACTGAACTGAGAACGAAGGGAAAGAAGACAAAATAGATGAGTTTCTAGCTAAAATTGAACTACCGAAATTGCAAGAAGAGGAGCAAAACAAATTGATAAAACTATTTGAAATAGAGGAAATACAGGATATGTTAAAAAAGCTACCGAATTATTAAAATGCTTGGAGAGGACGGACTCCCAATAGAATCCTATAAAACATTTAAAGACTTATTAATTCCTCCTCTCCTGGAAGTAATGAACCAGATTGAAGAAACACAAAACATGCCAGATTCAAGTAAAACAGCAATAATTACAGTAATACCAAAGATGGGGAAAGATCCACTAACATCAGCATCGTATAGACCAATATCTCTACTTAACTCAGATTATAAGATAATAGCAAAATTATTAGCAAACAGATTGGACGACTGTGTACCAAAAATAGTAAAACTAGATCAAACTGGATTTATTAAGAAAAGATGAACAATAGACAATAACTTAATCCATGCAGTTCAAGGAAATAGTGGCAGTTGATTTAGACACAGAGAAAGCCTTTGACAGGGTAGAATGGAATTATTTATTCAAAGTACTACAGAGGTTCAACCTACCAGAGAAATATATTAATTGGATTAAAGCATTATATAAGGTGACAGTAAATGGATATATATCAAACCAATTTAAATTAAGCAGGTCAACTAGGCAGGGATGTCCACTATCTCCCTCGCTATTCGCTTTAGCTATAGAACCCTTGGTAGAACTGATAAGAACAGAAAACATAATAAAAGGGATAAAAATAAAAGAGAAGGAATATAAAATCAGTCTATTTGCAGATGTCATCATAGTATACTTAACAGAACCAGAATTATCAATAAAAGAATTACATAGGAAATTGAAGGAATATGGAGAATTATCGAGGTACAAGATCAACGCAAATAAAAGTGAAGTGATGCCAATGAATAATGTGGATTTCACAAAGTTTAAGAAAGAATCACCATTTAAATGGCAAACACAAGCAATCCGATACCTAGGTATTAGACTAGATAATAATCTAGGCCATCGAAACAAATTAAATTATCAGCCATTAATGAAGAAATTACAAGATGACTAAGAACATTGGAAAGATTTACCACTAACACTGATAGGAAGGGTAAATTGCATTGAAATGAATATCTTCCCAAGGATATAATACCTATTTCAATCGTTACCAATTCCCTTAACAGAGAAATTCTTCAATGAGCTAAAGAAAATAATAAGGAAATTCTTATGGAAAGGTGGGGGGAAACCGAGGATAGCAGAATAAATTAACAGAATGGTAGCTTACAGCTACCAAACTTTAAGAATTATTATAGAGCAGCACAATTAAGATATCTATCCGATTTTTATCAAACAAGGGAAAAACCAGATTGGACCAGGTTAGAGCTAGATAAAATAGGGAAGAAGATGCCAGAACATATACTTTATAAGTGGGATGAAAAACTAGTGCGACATAGAAGTTCACCAGTACTCCACCATCTGCTCAACATTTGGAAGAAGATTCACGTAGAAAGGAAAAAAACAAATTACCAACTACCAAAATTATTATTGACATAAAATCAACTAATCCCTTTCACAATAAATAACCTTTCCTTCAGAGAATGGGAGAGAAAAAGGATCAAAAGAATAGAAATTTTTTTTTGGGAAATAATTTATTATCTTTTGAACAAATAAAGTACAAATATGATATAACTCACGGTACAATGTTTGCATACCACCAACTGAAAACCTACTTAAAGGAGAAATTGGGGAGTAGGCTGAGGTTACCAGAAGGAAGCAGCTTTGAATATGTGATTACAGACACAATGATAATTAAAAGATTTATAACAAACATGTGCATCAAGCTGCAAGAGAAAGAGAACGATGAAATAAGCTGTAAACCCAAACAAAAGTGGGAACAAGATCTAAACATAAAGATAAAAAATGAAAATTGGGAAAAGCTATGCTCCGGAACTATGAGAAATACAATAAACACGAGGTTACGCATGATACAATATAATTGGTTACACAGGCTATATATATCACGCCCCAAAAGTTAAATAAATGGGACCCAACAGTATCAGATAGATGTTTTCGCTGTAAGAAGGAAACGGGAACTACAGTACATGCAATTTGGGCATGTGAGAAAGTGGAAAAGTTTTGGGAAGATCTAAATCAGGAATTAAATAAAATCACAAAAAGCAACATACCAAAGAAGAAAGATCTCTGGATTTTAAGTAATATAAGAAGTAAAGAATTAGGCCTCAAATTGGATGAAGCACAAAAAAGATTTATTATGATAGCCTTAGCTGTAGCAAAAAAATGTATAATGTCAACCTGGAAATCAGAAGAGAACCTGAGAGTACAGCAATGGTACACAGAAATGAATAAATGTATTCCATTGGAAATAAAAACCATATAATTTAAAAAATAAAGTCACAGTATTCAAACAAATTTGGGAACCATACATGGAACACAACAGAGAGGGCCTACCGTGGACCTCCACCCCCTAAAATGATAGAAGGAGAAGAAGACGAAATGAACTGACCCAGTGTGTAAAAGTAGATGACACAATTTTCTTGTTTATTTTCATTGTGTGATGACATTGTTTAATGGGTTTATTGTATTGCATATGTTGAACGTTTAATTGGTTTGGAGGGGGGTGGGAAGGAGGGAGGGAAGGGAGGGGGGGAAAAGGGGAGAAAATGACACTATGTATATTCAAGAGGGAAATGTTTGTGTGTATTTTGGTTCATCTAGTTCATAGTGTGAAAAATTTTAAAAAATTAAAAAAGGAAGAGAAAACCAGAGGTTTACAATCCAATGATCATTGGGGGATCAGAGCCAGAGAGGGTGAACACATTTAAGTTCTTGAGAATCACTATCTTTGGGGATCTTCCCTCAACCCAACACACTGATGGCATCGTGAAGAAAGCACGTCAGTGCCTCTACTTCCTCAGGAGTTTGCGGAGGTTTGGTATGACACCAGAAACCCTGGTAAGTTTCTACAGATACGTGGTAGAAAGTGTACTGACCAGCTGCATACAGTCTGGTATGGGGACATCAATACCCCTGAGCGTAAAGCCTCCAAAAGGTTGTGGACACAGCCCAGGACATCACAGGCAAAACCTTCCCCACTATTGAATACATCTACAGAGAATGCTGCCGTCGGAGAGCAGCAGCTATCATCAAAGACCATCACTACCCAACACATGCTCTTTTCTTGCTGCTACCATCAGAAAAGAGGTCTAGGTGCCTCAAGACTCGCACCACCAGGTTCAAGAACAGTTGTTCCCCCTCCACCATCAGACTTCTCAACAACAAACTCAATCAGGGATTAAGGACTCTTACTTGCACACTTTATTGATATTCTTTTTTTATTCTCTCTGTATTGCACAGTCAGTTTGTTTACATTTGTTATCTGTTTACAGTTCTTTGTTGTGTTTACATGTTTACACAATACAGTTTTTTTTTGCACTACCAATAAGTGGTAATTCTGCTGTGCCCACAGGTAAAAGAATCTCAGGGTTGTATGTGATGACATGCATGCACTCCAACAATAAATCTGAAATCTGATCTGGACATTTCAGATTCTTTCAGAAGTTGAAATTGACGCACATCTGATTGTTCCAGCAGAGAGAGATTAAAATGCATTTTATTTAAGACTCTATTTGTTAAATAAGAAACATTTATGGTTAATTGAAGGCTATATGTTGCTGGAACAAAATGTTCACCTGCACTGCTTTTTATTCTGTTCAAAAAAAATCATTCTCACCCCTCTATTTGGCCCCAAGGACAGTTCTAACTTCATTTTATTTCCATTGCAAAGAGCGCCCTGCAAACCATTTCCACTCCTGTTCTGGGACAAGCACTGCTGAACCACTATCAATGCCTCTGACATGTCTAAGCTCAACTATGCCAATGTTTTGTTGGTCAGTTTCCTGTCCACAGACTGCAAATATAATGATCAACATTTCAGTCGGTGCATATATAAAACGATTAAAAAAAATACTCCTTACATGTTAAGCTTCTTTTAGGTGCAGTCTTCTTTCTTCTTATCGGAAACTCATCAATCTGCAATTCACCATCATCTGAAACATACTCATATTCATCTCTTACTGGTTTGGGTTTGTCTTCTTTCATATTTTGCAAACAACTGAATACATTATCAGATTTCACAGATTTAGGCTGTGTTTTCACTCCTTTACAACTGTTGAAACAAAATGTTTTGGAATCAAAGAAAAAAAATCCTGTATTAACATTGCAAAGCAATATATTGTCAAATCAATTATCTGTGCTTATTTACAAAGAAATATTATGTTGTCTACATTGGACAAGCCCGATCATCGTAATCCATATTGAACCCTATCTCTAGTTATCAGTCGTAGGTAGAATAACAAACTTGTGCTACATTCTTACTTACATAATTCTCATGCAATCAGTACTAACTGTAACTGTAGCTATCTGAGGTGTAAAAAAGGAACATTCAAGGTATTAAAAAAAAGGAATTGTGATCTGCTGAGAAAGTTTTTAATGGTATCTTTTGAAGGCCAAAAATTCCTGTACATGGATATCCAGGCCCCCCTGAACACCAGCAACTTCTGAATTCTCATCACATATTCTCCCGAAGGGGATGATTTCTTTTTTTCCAGTGAAACATGAAAGTCTGCAGACGCTGTAATTGTCATAAAAACAAAGAAATGCTGGAGGAACTCAAGACCTGCTGATGTCCTCCACCATTTCTGTGATATTCTCTTTTCATCGGCCATGTCTTTCTCTACTCACTTATCCATCTGAAGACTCTGTATCATCAGGAAACTTGGCACCCTTTCACCAAATCACTATAGATATAGATTCTAAACAGCTGGGGCTTCGAAGATGATCCCTGAGGCATCCTATAGGTCACAGCCTTGTAACAAATTACCCATTCTCCATTTCTGCCCTTTGAATAATCCTCAATACATATCTCCAAATTTATGTGCTCTAGTTTTGTGTAAAATTTGTTACTTCAAAGGTGTTCTCAAAGTCCAAATTTGCCAACAAATCAATTTGCCCATATCGATTCTGCTTGGTACAACTCCAAAAATTCTATATAGATTTGTTGAACACAATTTTCTTTTAATGAACCCATGACAGCTCTGCCCAATGTTTTTATAACTTTCTCAGTGACCTGACGTCGCTTCCTTTACGACAGATTGACGGTATAAGTCTGATTTATGATTCTGCTTTCCTTCTCTCATGTACTGGAGCTGTATTTCTCAACTTCCAGTCTTCAGGAATGATTTTAGAGATCAAGGAAGCTCATAGAGCCTGTTTTTGTTTCTCATCGACCCTTCTGTATGTTCTACTTTTCGTTTTACTTGGTCTTCCTCCCTGTTTTTTGACAATCTCCAAACTGCCCAGTTCCCATCTGTAATTCCTAAACTTCTGCAATAGACAACTTCTCAAACTCCAATCTCTAATCACCTGAATCCTCCTGATGTTCTCTTCCCCCCCCCCCCAACTCCCCCCCAAGAGACCCTACCTGCTGTCTCACAATATTGGTTATGGCCCAGCACTCTGATTTAGCAGCTGGGCAATGACCAATACCTGGGCAGAAATCAAGAGGAAGAAAGTTTGAAATTTAGCCATAATAATGCTGTAGATTAAGTGACAAATAAAAAGAAAAAGAAATAAAAATTTGCTGTTTTATCTGGTAGTTTTGATCATAAGATTGAGGGAACACCCCTATACTTCTACAAAATTTACAGCAGAGATCACCTCCCATATGAAAAGTTTAATGGATCCCATTAACCCAGTGCTTGCCAACCTTTTACTTCCCACTCACAAGTATTCCCTATGCCATAAGTATTCTGTAATTAATAAGGGATTGCTTAAGGTGGTACATGGGTGGAAAGAAAAAGTTTGAAAACCACTCTTTTAATCGTACCTCATTGACTCGTTATGTGCACTGTTTCATAACTCCAAAGGAAATGGGCCAACGACAATTTCTCTCAACCAAAATATTTCAGTAATAATTGGGTCTAGAGCAGTGATTCTCAACCTTCCCTTCCGACTCACATCCCACCTTAAGCAATCCCTTACTAATCACAGAACACTGATGGCATAGGGATTACTTAAAGTGGGACGTGAGTGGAAAGTAAAAGGTTGGGAACCGCTGCCTTACGGGAATGATGAAAGGAATGTGAAAGTATGAAGAGTTGTTGAGCTAGAGAAGGAACATAATTAGAGAATTTCTGCTGCAGATGAATGGATCAATAGTACAGAACATGCCCTTTGACCCATATCCTCTGTGATGACAATGGTGCCAATTTAAACTGCACATGGTCTACATCCCCCAATTTTGCCTGTTGCCAAATTTGTCAAAATGCCTCTTAATTTCTCCCCGTGACAAACCTACCCATCCAGCAATCAACCCAGTGATCTATCATTCCCCTTCTCCTACAGCAAGTTTTAAAAATTGGTGGTTGGAATATAGAATTCTCCATTATCAATCAGTGCTAAGGTTGACTTTGCAAGCTCTTTAATGACAGAATTAGTTCATAATTTTAACAAACAAATTTCTGCTACAGAAAGGAGGTACACAAACTCTGCCAGATGCTGGAATTTTGAGCAAGTTATCAACGGGAAGAAATGATCAGTCAGCGTTTTTGTGTCAGGACCCTTTATCAAGACTCATTTGCTTTCACCTCTGGATTACCAGCCTCTCTGCCACTGGAAACTTTTTACCCTGTCAAGATTTTGATCACCTTTCTCAGTTTTAAGAACTACCTCCATTTTCCCCAGTTGCTCCAGATCATTTAAAAAAAACTTTCGAACTCCTGCTAAGGATGTCAAGGCTTGAGGTGAAATCAACTGGAAAAGTGCGGCTCTCAAGAGTTTGCTGCAATACTGCCACTTAAATTAATGTGGCCGCAGGCCTTCATATTTTCACAGTTGATAATGTGGCACTGGATCCTTCTCTCCCAAAACTGGACTCAAGAGATCACCCGCAGGCTCAATTAACCAGTGACCGTGACAGAGAGGTGGGAGGGTCTTTGATCAGATACAAATTTTAAGCATGCTTTGGAAATTTGGAAGTTCTTTCGTTTAATGTAGTATTGGTGGTGGTGACAGAAGGGCCCAGGCCAGTGCTTGTTTGGTGGGGAGTAATGGAATAAGATCAGCATGTGTGATGAGGCTGGGATCTCAGTACTTGGGATGGGGGAAAAGAGGGATGGCATTGGGATTAGGGAGGTCAGGGAGAACAAAGCAAAGCAAGCATGGAGATGCTAAGCTGAAGAAGTGACTGAGAGGTACAACAGCAGTGAAGATTGGAGGGGTTCAGATCAGGGGGCCAGTCGTTTGGATTATCACTGTGTGTGTGGGAGGAAGAGAAATGTTGCTGAGTGCCGAAGCAAAGTGCAAGTATCCCAGGCTAGACCTGGAAGTCCCCTCACAAGAGCACGGTCTCCATTTCCTCTCAGCATTACAAAATGAATAACAATCTTTACCATGTGCATGTCATTCTGATAGACAAAAATTTATCTGGTGGAAATTGTGTCGATGTCACCAGAGCAGCTCACACTGGATGTGCCCAGTCAAACTTCTCCTGGAGTCATGGTCAAATCTGGAAACATAGCTGGCATCTTGGGTCTTGGATTTGTCAGGTTTGCATTTTCCTTATGCCACTTTGCAAAAAGAACTAATTATTGATTAATTTTCAACTGCATTGCACCCAGTGTTACATGACCCAGCTTCAAGCATAGCATTAATTCCATCATGAAATTTCAAGGTTTAGATTTAAAATGTGCCCCTCTTATTGGCATGGGAGCATTTACAAACTACAAAAACATCAATCTTGTGTCCATATGTTACATTTGTTTGTTTTACTAATAATATTGTCGTTCTTCAATAAAGCTTCAAAATCCTTCCATAAATCAGATAAAAATGGGAATATTTGTAATTTGTTACTTTAAGCACCAACCTGAGCAATTTTTTATTAGTGAAGACCAACTTCAGCTTGTTGTTATCTTTGCTTCCTGTCAAAAATGATTTTTCCGATTTTGTTTCTTCCATTTTTAACAGAGAATCTGGTTTACTGTTCTAGGAAGTAAAGAAAGTGGAGCTGTGAGTTTTTCATTTCTGAACAGTCATCAGGTTCTCTGACGGATGAACTCGGTACGAGTTGCATTATTTAATCTAGCTTTCTAATTGCTGCTGTATTATTTTCCAAACATACGCAAATATTTAAATACAACCAAGCATGTAATATTTTCATACTACTGGACTATGCCCTAGAATTTAGTTTCATAGTTCCAGATTGGTATTTCAGAACATTCCAGAGAAAGTGTTCCATAAATTGAGATGTTAGCCTACAAATTTAATCTCAAATTGCATGTGTTTCAGCATTATGCAATTAATTTAGAGAATAAAATCAGTGCATCATGTGATCATTTAAATCCATAGTCTCCTCACTGCGTAATGAGACTTTCAATCAAGCATTGTGGTGCACGTGGCACATCTGCATACCAAGAGATGATGTCAGGCCACGCGAGTCCCTAATAGACAGATCCACACAGAAGTTGATTCATGGATACGCTGCCGACATTACTTACCAGAATCAGAATGTGTTGTCTTGAACAAGTCATGAAATTCAGTGTTTTGCATCATAGAGCAAACATTCATATTATAACCATCTTACAATACTACTATAAAAATCAAAGTACTAGCGCATGAAAAGTAAGGCAGTGTCTTTAGCTCATTGATTATTCAGGAATCTGATGGCAGCGGGGAAGAAGCTGTCCTTGTGCCATTAAGTGCTCATTTTTGGGCTCCTGTACCATTTTCCTGATGGTAGCAGTGTGAAGAGAGCATGGCCTGGGTGGTGAGGATAGATGCTGTTTTTTTAAGACACAACCTCATGTCGATGTCCTCGATGGAGTGAATTCTGATGCCTGTAATGTCGCAGGTCGAGTTAACAACCCTCAGGAATTTATTCCTGTCCTGAAATTTGTCACCAGAATGTTCTCAACGTTACACCCGTAGAAGTTTATGAGAGTCTTCGATGATGTAATGAATTTCCTCAGACACCTCACTTTGTAATTGCATCAACGTGGAGGCTGCAGGACAGATCCTTGGAGATGTTGACAACTGGGAATTTGAATTTCTTGACCCTCTCCGCTACTGAGTCCTCATCGAGGTCGTGTTCCCCTGACTTCCTCCTGAATTCCACAAGCATCTCCTTGGTTTTGCTGATGTTGAGCGCAAGGTTGTTGTTGTTACGCCATTCAATGAGCTGATCTACCTCCCTCCTGTTTGCTTCCTCATCGCCGTGTGTGATTCTGCCGACATCTGTCGTCAGCAAACTTGTAAGATGGCATTGGAATTGTGCCAGGCCACACAGCAAAACAAGTTTTTATGTCAGAGATTGATCATTCATCGGTGTTATTTAAAAGGGTAAAATCCATGGAGGATGGAGTTGGAAGGGGGCTCATCACTACACAGAGCTGAAGGAAGAAGGCTGGAGTTGTATCATAAAAGCTTGGCATCATGGAAGCCTTTTATTGTGTTTTTTTGTGAATATTAAATGGGCCTCAAGGATAATCAGGAACTCCAAGAGATGGGCTTCAGGGAAACTATTTGGCAAAGAAGCCTGAAGATGAGGAAGTGAGAAAAAATGGCGACACTGCTGGAACTGGTGTAACGCTGTTCGTACAGGTTTATAAGGAAAATCATGCAGCCGCGCAGGTCTGTACCCAAAATGACAGTGCTTGTGCCCTGCAACGCCATGAGGGGTTGCCAACATCAGGGAGCAGCAGGCTGGCGCACAACACCCGAAACAGGAAGAGCGCCCCCTGTTGAAAAGAAGCAGAGGAGACAACCCTTGAGGGAAGGCGACTATGGCAGCAAGCCGGGGTGGGGGGGGGGGGCTCAGCGGGGCTGAGGGACCCACACAGGCTGTGGGCCTGCATGGGCAGTGGGCTGCTGGAGACTGGCTCATGGGAACTAGGTATTGGATCCGAGACTGAAGAGTGTGCCGAGGACAAGAAGGGCTCCTGAAGGCGCTGTAGGCTTCCCTGATCATGTCGGAGGTTTGGATCTGGAGCTTGGGTTGCTGATGGATCAAACTGGAACCCGCAGCTGCAGGAACGCTGGAGGTGAATTCACAGACACTCAGAGACTCTGAAGGGATTCTCTTTCACTTTTCTTTCTCTGTAAGGGCCACCAAGCACATTAATGATGAGTTTTTGTCTGCCTTATGGCAAACAGAAGACAATTTTGTACGATATTAAATATTCTGCACTATTATTATGGCAATAAAAGAAACTTGAATCTAGAAGACCCCAATGCCAAAAACGTTATTGGAATCATACTCCAGCACCCAGCTCAATGAACCAGGAAACAGAGAAATCACCTTGGGCACAGGCACTTAGAGGTTTTTATTTTCCTCCAAAGATTTTTATAGTAACAAATGGTACTCATGGCACTTCAAATGCCACACACAAACATGGAGCTCTTCTTGTTCCTGGGGTCTCCCCCAAGGTGGGGTGATCTTTCACCATCTTTCCCCAGAGAACTGTCAAATGCTTCTGGGAATTTTCACTTTTGTTTCAGATTTATATCATCTGTATTTTTTTTTCATTTAATGCTAACCTGATGAGCTCATAAAAGAGATAAACCTGAATCTTCTATTTATATACCTTTAATATTTTATTCTGCATCACTTTGTCTACTGACATGTGGAGATATACAGCAAGGTCCTTGAAATTAGCCAACATTTCATCTCTTCTTTGGATGGCTTACCAAAAATTAAAGGAAAATAGGTCATTATCAAGTGCCAGACTGCAATTTGGACGGCTGTTCTAAATTTGACAATACAGTGCGCTCAGAAGTTATGGTTAATATTGATCAACCAATATTAAAGAGGTCTGGAGTTGAAGCAGGTCAGTGGGACAAGTGAAATAGTGGTTGGCACAGACTGGAAGGGCTGAATAACCTGTTCTCTGTGCTGTAGCATTCTATGGTTCCATGGATATACATTTCACTTTTTAAGGTCACTGACTTTACCTAAACATTCATGCTGAACGCAACAATGCTGGCAGCAGGCTGAGATTTTTGCGGAGTTGATACCTTTGCATGCAACAATTCCTTTAATCAGGCCAAACTATTCACAATACATTCTGAACCTTTGTATTTGGACAACTAAAAGAGAAAACATGAAATTTAATGGGTCCATAAAGTTCAACTATGCGCTGATTATTTGTTTTAAAAATAAAATAAGAGCTATTCTTCCTGTGTTTTATGTCCAAAGGAAATTTCTCTCTTGGACGCAAAGAGCAAATCCCCAGCTCCCGCACTCCCCATGCCGAAGAGTCATTAATTTTAAAAACCCTGCCTCACTCCCTGCAACAAGGGAGCACTTGGCCAACCAGTGATGGAAACCATGGTAACCGCATCCACCCCCTCCCCCCCAAAGTCAGGGCATTTACAAACCAAAGGATGTCAGTAATCATCATTAACCATAACCATATAACCATTTACGGAGCGGAAACAGGCCATGTTGGCCTTTCGAGTCCGCACAGGTTCACTAGAACAGCTCCACGAGCTCAAACCTCCCGCTCTCTGCCAATAACCCTCCAACCCCCTCACCTCCTTGTACACATCCAACCTTTTCTTAAACCTGATGCCAATCATCCTTATCAAAACTTATCAACTACTACACACAGAACAGGACAACCAAAGTCCAATTAGTTTGCTGATTAACCGTCTGGCTGATGCACAACACTGGAATAAAGAATTAAACCACCATGTTTAATTATAACAAACCCACTCAATTAGTCTATGGCTGAATCAGTCATGAAGTAAAGAAAATGTCTGTTCTTCCACTTTTATTTCCTGGCATGTGGTGCTGCCATTGTGTTGTCCACAAAGCAAGTTTGGTCCACGTAAGTGATCTAATCTCAGAAAAAATGCAGGGGTGGTTTCAAAATGGAACGAGCCTTATTAAACGTCGATGATAGAATATTCTACCAACGTAAGCTGGTATGTGTATCTGACATAGGTAGAAATCCTGATCACTAATCAGGTGAAACCTTGGTGTAGTGAATCTCTTTGGAGTTAAACAGGAAAGTTTGCAAGATGCTGGGGTCGGGTGCAATGGACAAACATGCTGGAGAAACTCAGCAGGTCACGTGACATCGATAGGAAGTTCAAGGTTAACCGACGTGTCGGGCCTGAACCCTTCATCCAGCGATGAGAAAAAAGCAGGCAAGCGCTTGAAGAAAATGGTGGTGGGGGGGAGGGGGGTGGAGAGCATAAGCCAACACGTCAGACGTTACAGTTGGGAGAGTATAAGAGAAAAAAGCTCTGCGGAGTTTTCTAGTTTGCTGTGCTCGTTTTACTAATCAAGCAAAATTAATTGAAAATCTATCAAAAAGAGCCCTTTTTCAAAATAAAAAGAGCCCTTTTTGTCATTTATTTTTCTCTTCATAACTAAAATATAATGTAAATAACACACAAACCATGAGAATTTGACAACTTGAATAAATTTTCATCAAGAAACAACATCTTAGTATTAAAATCACCAGCTCACTTAGTGACCTTGAGAAGATTACAGACAGTGAACCCTCTCCTGGAATTGTTGCAATCCGCAAGTAAATACTCTCCCACAGAATCAAATCCTTAAGAGCATTAGGATTTGGCCGCTTCAGACAAAGGAATTTTGACTGGAAATCAGATTAATATGCACTTTTTTTTGGAAGTGTTTCTTGTGCAAAGAAAAAAAAGGTTTGGCACCAAAACCCAAATACATCGCAGAAGTTATTTCTCTGTGCATGCAATTACATCATTAAAATGCACTATTAATTACTTATCAATACAAATTGGATCAAAAGTTCATGATCTCTGACGTTTGTTATTGGCTCTCAATAAACAAGGAGTACATAATTCTGGAAGCAATTGGCCATGCACCGATTTTAATTCCAGGCTTATTTAATCAATTTATTTCCTTTGATGAAGAAGCCACTAAACATTGTGCTATCTTTACCATAAATGTCATTACATTCCCATACATCTGCTGTTTGACCTTTCTTGAGCTACATTTGAGAAACGTTGCAGAGTTGCTCGAGTGAATTCGACACAGCACTCCTATATAGAATGCCGGCAGTGGAGAGAGTGTCTTTTTCCGCAAGCGAATAAGGTGCCAATCAAACAGCACGCAGTTGCTGGAATCTGAAGCCCCACACAATTTGCTGGAGGAACTCAATGAATCAAGTGGCATCAGTTGACGCAAAAGCATGGCCGAATTTTTAGAGATCAAAGTGTCAACCATTCTTTTTTCTGCCGCTGATGTTGTTTGGACCCACTGAGTTCCTCCAGCATGTTTTGTTCAGTTGGCAGTTCTGTATTGTTCTCGATTGTCTTGCCACATGGATAATATTCCAGCACACTCTTAGCTCATGTGTTGTCAGTGGAAAGGAACATCTTTCCTCTGACCTACTTGCAGGATTTAAGTGACTGGTCCAGAATATTAATAGCATCACTAAACATACTGCACAAATTAAAGTGCATGATCAACATAAGGAAATCAAAACATCTCACACATATTTTTTAAATACAGCATAATTTAATTGTGAATAGTGATTATGATCGGCAAGTTACAGGACTCATTGATTCCTTTGTTTGTATTTATTCATGTCCACAACACTAGCTTGTCAACAAAAAAAAAATAATTCATCTGGTCCTTCATCACATCATATACAGGTAGACACCGACTTCCGACAGGGTTCGGTTCCAGGACTCCCATTGTAAGTAGAAATGATCCTGTTGGGGTCCACCTGTACAGGTAGTTATCTGCCCTGTCTCAGCCAGGATGCTAACATTCCTGCTGCTGCCCGAGAGGCCGATGTCCCCGCTACTGCCCGAGAGGCTGCCACCCCCGGTGCTGCCGGGAGCCCAAGGTGACGTTGGGTAATTAGGAGCTGCCATCTTGTAACCTATGCTGTGATTTGGAATGCATGCGCAGATTGCCATCACTCTCTCGCCCTCATCAATCTCTCTCTTCCCCTCCCCAGTGATAGCAATCTGCGCATGTGTTCCAAATCACCTTTTTTTAAAAATAAAGGCCGTTGGGCCCAACAAAGCACGTTTCCTTGATGTCACGACAAGAGGAACACCAAAATGATGACTTTGGGGGGAGTGGGGCGGTGGGAAACGATCTGCATACATTGATGGGACGGAAGCATTTCCTTTAGAGAAAGGAAAGCAACCACTTTGATAGAGGTAGACACCCCCCCCCCCTACCTTTATTCAAAATTGAATCTGATCATTGTAACTTCGAAATACTGTAAGTCGGAACATAGTAAGTCGGGGTCTATCTGTACCCAAGTCCAAGTCAACAGCTCTGCCACTGCACAACGACTGATGTCCTTGGTCTGATGGCACCTTTGTTGAATTGGACCTTGTGTATATGATACCATAAAGTTTTATCAGTCGAAAAGCAGGTCCTAACAGAAGAAAGCAAGTCACCCATGGATGTCATCTGTAATATTGTTGGACAAATGTTGCAAAAAAAAGTTACAGCTAAGATGTGATGAAGGGCCAGATCTTTGAGGGTTTTTTCTTAAAATCAAGGAAGCTTTTTACAAATTTTGAACTGAGTGTGGAGGAGGAGAATCAAGCACTCTAATTCTCCATTATCTAGTGTCCATCTCTGCCCCAACTGTTCTCATCCACCGTGACAGTAGGATGGGGCTTGCTCCCATGGATACTTCTCTACCCCACATAGAAGTTCACTCTGCACAATGTAGTGATCGAGGTGAGAACTACACACCGTTTCATGCAGGATTGCTTGCAGTTCACTCATGAACTTGGGTTTAACATATACAGTAATGTGAAAGACCCACAAAAGTTAAACTTGTCTTCCACAAGGTGCATGCACAGAAGACTCCACAGTAAATGGCACCATTTTAACATATTTATGTGAAAATCACTTTTCAGCCCAAAATATTTGCCAACCAACATGATTATAACTCATTACAAAATATAATAAAACAACCTGTATACATTTCCATTTTTGCAGAACCAACCTACCTTGTATTTCCATTTCACCTCAACTTTGCTTTTGTTCTGCTCATGCATTCTAAACTTCATTACATCATTTTGATTATTTGCACATTCCTGGTCAGCCACACTCAACACGTTCTTTGAAGCCTAAGAAATAAAGAAAGAGATTTTTAAGTGCCATAAAATGTTACATAAGAGGAATATTAACACACTATTCTGCAGTTAGTGGTTCTGCACGAGGCTGGGAATAGAAATTTGCTCTCACTCATGTGTTAAACAGGCACAGAATAACAAACATACAAATTATTAGCCTCTTGGCTCCTTAAACTCTTCATATTCTGGCGGTCTCCTCAATTCAACATTCATCCATTGTAATCTTGGATATGGCATCTTTCTACCTTTTCATCAAAACATTCAAAGATTCTCTTCCTCAAAAAAATCTTACAATCAGTTCCAAAAGCATACAAGCTGGTGGAAGATCTCAATGGGTCAAACAGCAAAGTGATAGTTGACATTTCATATCAAGATTCTGCGTCAGGACTGAGATCTCTGCAACCTTCCACCAGCATAGCTGGTTACCCACAAAAAAGGGCAATTAAGCAGCACTTGAAGCCACTTTGGAGGTGCTAATCAATGATTAGGCCAATAACACTGACAAATGGGAGTTTCTACCCGCAGGCAATAATTAATAGAGGACATAGTTTTCCAAACCAAGGAGAGGAAACAAAGTGCCCGGCAGCCAGGGGGAAATAATTTGCTGAGAGTAAATATGAAAACAAAATGAATCTTTGGGTCCAAACAGTTAATGATACAGGAGAGGTGAAATAGATAAGGAAACATACAGGCGTTCAATCAATAGTGGGTGGGTGGGGACAGGGTGGAGAAAAAAGCCCATCAGCACTTACCAGAGGAATGGCAAGGCACAGAGAGCAGGGTTAGGTTATTTTCATACTACTCAATCACACCTGTGGGATGCTACTCTTTAAAGGATATCATGGCAAAAGAGAGGACAGAGAGAAAAACAGGATGGGTGCTCGACATTCCAACAGAAAATTCTCAAGGCACTCAGCGCAGTTGGATCTCCTTGACCATTTCTTACTTTCTGTGTGACTGACTCAAGTGGATCGCCGACCGACACTGGGAAACACATTTCTTGAATGATATCCCCCTCAAAGCTAATACCCTGCATGGCAGAGATGATAAAGCAAATATTTCTCTAACCTGAAGCACATAAACCTGCAGCGTTTATTTTTGCTGACACAACAGCTAAGGGGATTTACATTAACTCATTTATTTTTAGTTGCAAATATTATCACATTAAATGAGTAAGATATAAAGGCATAATCTAGTAAAAAAAAACCCACCTTTCCCCCTTTCTTTGGCACTTCAGTTTTAATCAAAGCCTCCTTCGTATGTGCCTCGAGAATGTCAAGGTTTGGAACGACTGTGCTACTTTCTTTCTTTTTCTTTCCTTTTTTCTTTCCTCCTTCTTTGGCTTGTGCAGCTTTTTTCCTCTCTGGTTTTTCAAATGATGCTGTACCTGTCTGTGCTGACGTTTGGACGGGTACAGTGGGGCTTTTGCCTGTACAGGTATCATTTATTTCACTGTCATTTGTTTTAAGTGCATTCTGTGAAGGGATGAAGATGAGAGAATATAACAGCCCTGTAATTCAACAGGAGAGATAATTACTGTGCTCCAAAACATTTTTAAATCTTTCATTATTGAACATCTGGCAACAAGCTTTTTTGCTGTGTTTCAATCATGAATTTCATACCGTTATTTTTAACCCCGTGTATCTGGAATGCAAGCAACCAGCAGTCTCGATCAACCAGCAAAAAAAATTAAAATAAATAAGAATAAAATAGGTTTAAAAAAAACCTTAAGTTTAAAATTGTAAAAGTAAATGTTCTCTGAAGTAACACGTAAATCTTTGGTGAAGATGGGAGCAAATATTCAGTGAGTGGAGCGCCTTGGTCGACCTTTGCTCATAATAGTTGTTTGAATAAAGTCATGTGAAACAGCAATGGCGTCGCCCAGGACAAAGAGTTGGTTGATGCCGCTCGCTGATGGGGTAATTGTCTTAAAGTGTCTCCTTATCCCTGCTTGGTAAGAGTCATCGTGGTTAGAGGCTTGAGCAGTAAACTTGGGAGAGGGCGTTAATTATCCCTGATGACTTCAACTGCAAGAACTGCATCCAGGTGCAGTTCCTGACAAACAGAGGTAAGGAATTGGAGCTGGAGTTGTATAAACTCTGGATCATTCAAGAGGCAGAGAGGGTGAGAGACAAGAGTTATGGGGACGCTATCACACCAAGGAGGCAGGAGAAGGGTGACAATCAGGAGAGGGAAAGGGCATCCCTGTGGTCGTTTCCCTCAATAACAAGTATACCATTTTGGATACTGTTTGGGGGCGGGGAGGGGGGGCCTTACCAGGGACAAGCCATGCCAATCAGGTCTCTGGCATGGAGTCTGGTCCTGTGGCAAAGAAGGGAAGGGAGGAGAAGAGCTGAGCTGTAGTGATAGGGGATTCCATATTTAGGGGGACAGATAAGAGGTTCTATGGAAGAG
This sequence comes from Narcine bancroftii, assembly GCF_036971445.1. Taxonomy (NCBI): domain Eukaryota; kingdom Metazoa; phylum Chordata; class Chondrichthyes; order Torpediniformes; family Narcinidae; genus Narcine; species Narcine bancroftii. The sequence continues at coordinate 171,723,693 of NC_091473.1, read as the reverse complement.
ATCAAGTATCCCAGATGGTATGTTGCCTCCCTGGTGCCCAAGTCCAAGATATCTCAGATTGATTTCATGGCATTCTCAGGAGGGAGGGTGAGCAGCCAGATATGGTGATCCATGTAGGGACCAATGACGTGGGAAGGAAGGGTGAAGAGGTTCTGCAAAGAGAGTTCAGGGAATTAGGTGCTAGGTTAAAGGACAGGACCTCCAGGGTTGTGATCTCAGATTTCAACCTATGTCACATGCTAGTGAGAGGTTAGAAATAGGAGGATAATGCAGCTTAACACATGGCTAAAGGCATGATGCTGGAAGGAGGGCTTCAGGTTTCTGGATCATTGGGCTCTCTTCCAGAGAAGGTGGGACATGATTCCAATGGGACAGTTTGCATCTAAACTGAAGGGAAGTTAATATCCTTGCAGGAAGATTTGCTAGTGCTGCTCTGGGGAGTTTAAATTAGATGTGCAGAGGGATGAAAACCAGTGTCAGAGCAGTTAGAGGAGTGGAGGAGGGAAAAGATGTTGTGAAAATTGTATGCACCATTAGGAGTCAACAGATTGAATGTGGTGGAAATGTTCTCAGGTTCATCTATTTCAATGCAAGGACTATTGTAGGAAAGGCAGATGAGCTTAGAGCATGGATTGGTACATGGAATTGTGACATTACAGCCATTAGTAAACTTGGTTGCAAGGAGGGGCAGGACTGGCAGGTCAATGTTCAGTGCTTTTGTTGCTTCACACACAAATGAATGGTGGGATGGGGGGTTGGGAGGAGTGGCATTGCTCATCTGGGAAAATATCACAGCTGTGCTCAGGCAGGATAGACCAGAGGGCTCGTCCACTGAGACAATATGGGTGGAGCTGAGGAACAGGAAAGGTTTGACCATATTCATGGTGTTATATTAGAGACCACCCAATAGTCAACGAGAATTGGAGGAGCAAATATGCAGCTACAGGAAACATAAGGTTGTGACAGTAGGAGAATCAACTTTCCACATATTGACTGGGACTCCCATACTGTAAAAGTGTTGGATGGCTTGGAATTAATTAAATGTGTTCAGAAAAGTTATCTAAATCAATGTATAGAGGTACCAACTAGAGAGAGTTCAATAGCAGATCTCCTATTAGCGACTGGAACAGGACAGGTGACAGAAGTATGCGAAGGGGAACATTTTGGGTCCAGTGATCATAACGCCATTAGTTTCAAGTTAATCACAAAGAAGGATTGATCTTGGCCAGGGGCTGAAATTCGAAACTGGAGAAAGGCCAATTTTGAGGAAATGAGAAAGAATCTAGAATGCGTGGATTGGGGTAAGCTGTTTTCGGGCAAGGATGTGCGAGGTAAGTGGAGGACCTTCAAAGGTGAAATTTTGAGAGTATAGAGTTTGTATGTTCCTGTCAGGATTCAACGCCAGGTTGGCAGGATGAGGGAACTTCATTTTCGGAGGATATTGGGGATCTGGTTTGGAAGAAGAGAGAGATGTATAGACAACATGGAGCAAATGAGGTACTTGAGGTGTATAAAAAAAATGGAAGAAAAACCTCAAGAAAGAAATCAGGAAGGCTCAAAGAAGACATGAGGTTGCTTTCACAGACAACGTGAAGGAAAATCCTAAGAGTTTCCACAGGTATATTAAGAGCAAAAGGATCAGAGTGGTCGGTTTTGTATGGAGCCAAAAGAGATGGGGGAGGTCTTAAATGCTTTTTTTTTAACCCCATCAGTATTCACTCAGGAAACTGGCAGAGTCGTGGGTGTAAGGAAAATAAGCAGTGAGGTCGTGGAACCTATACAGATTAAAGAGAATGTGCTTGCTGTCTTAAAACAAATAACGGTGAATAAAACTCTGGGCATGACAAGACATTCCCTTAGATGTTGAGGGGTGCTAGTGTAGAAATTGCAGGAACTCTGGAAAAATATTTAAAATGTCCTTAGCCACAGATGTGGTTCCGGAGGATTGGTGGGTACCTCATGTTCCCATTGCTTAAAAAAGGTTCCAAAAATAACTCTGGAAATTATAGGGTGATGAGCCTGACATCAGTAGTAGACAGATTATTGGAAGGTATTTTAATAGATCAGATATACAATTATTTAGATTGCCAGAAACTGATAAGGGGTAGTCAACATGGTTTTGTGCGTGGTAGGTCATGTTTAACCAATCTGATAGCATTTTCAAGAAAGTCACCAGGAAAGTTGATGAAAGAAAGGCTGTAGATGTTGTCTACATGGACTTTAGTAAGGCCTTTGACAAGGTCCCACATGGGAGGTTAGTCAGGAAGATTCAGACACTAGGTATTCATGGTGAAGTAACGAACTGGATTTGACAATTGCTGGATGGGAGAAGCCATGAGTAGTAGTGGTGGACGATTGCTTCTCAGATTGGAGGCCTGTGACTAACGGTGTGCCTCAGGGATCGGTGCTGGGACCATTGTTGTTTGTTGCCTATATCAATGATCTGGATGATAATGTGGCAAATTTGATTAGCAAATTTTCAGAAACACTAAGATTGGAGGTATTGTGGACAGTGAAGAATGTTTTCAACATTTGCAGGGGGATCTGGACCAGCTGGCAAAATGGGCTAAAAAATGGAGGTTGGAATTTAATGCAGACAATTGTGAGGTATTGCATTTTGGAAGGATAAACCAAGAAAGGACGTACACAGTGAATGGTAAGGCACTGAGGAGTGCGGTAGAATAGAGGGATCTGGGAATACAGAAGGTGGTGTCACAGGTGGATAGGGTTGTAAAGAGAGGTTATGGAATATTGGCCTTCATAAATCATTAAAGTATTGAGTGCAGGAGTTGGGATGTTATGGCAAAATTGTATAAGTCATTGGTGAAGTCAAATTTGGAGTATTGAGTGTGTTTTTGGTCACCTAACAACAGAAAAGAAATAAATAAGATAGAAAGAGTGCAGAGAAGATTTACTAGGGTGTCGCCTGGACTTCAGGAACTGAGTTACAGGGAAAGGTTCAACAGGTCAGGACTTTATTCCTTGGAGTGCAGAAGATTGAGGGGAGATTTCATAGAGATATTTAAAATTGAGGGGGATAGACAGAGCAAATGTAGATTGGCTTTTTCCTATGAGGGTAGGTGAGAGACAAAGCAGAGGGCATAGGTTAAAGGTGAAAGGGGAAAAGTTTAAAAGGAACATGAGAGGGAATTTCTTAAGAGAGTGGAGGGTGTGTGGAATGAGCTGCCAGCTGTGGTGGTGAGTGCAGGCTCGATTTTAACATTGAAGAAGAATTTGGTCAGATACATGGATGGGAGAGGTATGGGTACAGGTCAGTGGGATGAGGCAAACAAAAATGATTTGGAACAGACTAGAAGGAGGTTGTTTCTGTGCTGTAATATTCTATGGTTTTATGGTTCTATATTGATTAAAAGGTCTCCAATTATTTATACTGATTAACAATAGTCTTAATGATAATTAAATAAAAATCGTCAGAAACTTTATTTTAAAAAAAGATAAATATTGCAGTCAGATGATGAAACTCACCTCTGCTAATCGTATTTCTTTGGCAAATTCTTTAATAAGTTGTGCAGTTTTAATGGTTTCTGGAATTTCATCCTCATGATCAGCTATAACCTGGAAAAGGAAGTGATGCAATAGATCAATAACAGGTAAATATTTCACAGCAGGTAATGAAGAAGTCTTCTGCAGGGAGCTCCAGAATGCCATGGAATAATAATTGTTTATAATTTGTGAAATGGTCATGTCCACAGAGCCAAGATTTTGCAGGTTTACTGCTTGCTCATTTGAGAATGTAACCTCCAAGGTTACCTCTCTAAGTAACTTTCAAAAGTGAGTAGCCTGCATACCAGTCATGAAACATTTGGAAGAAGAGGAGAGGGTGAGAGGAATTTGCAAAAGCAAACAGTAGAATTTCAAATGTGCCCTTCGAGGCGCAGACGTGGTGTAAAGAAGACATGGATCGCCTTCGGGTGGAGATTCTGCATAGATGCAATGAATTTTAGGCCAGCAACAATTTCAGTCAAGTTGAGGTGAGGGAGGGTCAAGGTGCACTTGCCAATGGCTGGAAGAGGTGCTGTGAATCTTGGAGAACACCACTTCTCTCTCCCCCACTCTAAGTGAAAACAATTACAAAATTGTTCACTTAACTTTTGTGAAGCCTCCACATGCTCATCAAAAGGCAGCCAGACAAGGAAGATTCATTAAAAAGAAAGAGCTCAAGGACCTTCTACTTACTGCTTCATATCCAAAGTTTGTCCACGGGTAGGAATGAAAAACTTTTTTTTTTTTTGCCACATTTTTGCCACCAGATGACCTCACCATAATACCAAAGACTATTTGGTATTATTTGGAAAGATGCAACTCTTGTTACCTGTTTCTTAGTCCATGACCTGAAAGCCCCATTCAAAGCTTTTGCTCCTTGTACCAGGTAAGAGGGGGGCTGCTTCCCAGATTTGTGCAAACCTACGGCAATTCAAGAAACAAATAATGGCATTAGTTTACAATTAGATAAGCGCACTTAATCAGATATGCCACCACGCTGAGAAAGATGGTTTCCATTTTCACTTTACCTTTGAACGCCTCAAGCAGATATTTGCCGACATACCAACAGACAACTTCAAAGTTTGAAAATTTAACAAGACTGCCAATTTTCAGTCTCTTTTCCACTTCATAGGCTCTGTAATGAAATCAAATTAGCGAGTCACAAGAATAACCAGCTCAAATTGTATAATCAATATTCCTCTAATTAAGCTTTTTAATCAAATTGAATAGTTTTAAAATTCATATGGTTCTGCAGTATATCCTGTTCCACAATTGGCTGTTTATTATTGAAGGATTTCCATCATGTCTGATTTCAAAAACCATTTATTTTCAGAGGTCAATAAATTTCCTGAGGCATGCTTACATTAACTGATGAAAACGAGCTTCTCCATAAACAAAATACAGTTAAACCCCTGGTATCTGGCACCTCGGGGATTAGTAGATGCTATAGAAGTGAATTTTCTGGTTGCATGATCGGCATCAATTTTAAACTTCCATATTTTTTACCTATTTATTTTCCGTGATTCCTTTGCCGGTTGCTTGAGGCTGCCGGTTGCTTTAATTCCAGATAACAGAGGTTTTACTGTATGAACTGTGTTCAAAGAGATCCCCAGTAAATTTGCTCTGGAGTTCACTCAGTTAATGCATTTCTAGAAGCCGTTTGTGTTGAGACTTCACATTAAAATAAGCATTTTGAACTTTAAATATCGTGCTTACAACTTAGAATGAGCTATGAAGATTGTTAAAAAAAACAAGCAATGGTGTCACATGGAAGGGATCTCAAACCTTATGTGAAGTGGTAAAGCTGAGTAATTGGGTAGGATACATGCATAAGCTTGTCACATAATTGTGCCCCTTGATATATTATTTACAGTTAAGTATCAAAACATGTCAACTGAGGAGATAAAGATGTTGAAAATGATTAGTCCTATTTTCACAGGCTAAATACACATCTTAACCTCAGTTGTACATTAGGTTCATCAAAATTTGGTTTCAGTGGAGTCCTTGGGACAAGTTTTTAGGAATGGAGGTTTTTCCTATGGACTGCATTAGCAGGTTAAAATTGGAGATTTAAAACTGAAAATACATTGGACTAACACAGATGGGGGAATGTCACAGTAGAATAAAAGTTTACATTACAGTTTCCATTTTCAATATGACAATAATCATTGTCGGGAAATATATTTAAATTTTTTCACAATGGTTCACCCTCTTGTACCGTTTTCTCCTACTGAGTTAGACAATGTATTTCTTTATTCTGGGGTGTGGCGATCGGCCACCATGAGTGGAAGGAACACCTAAAGCTGAGTCGAGTAGAGTTTAAAACCAACTGATTTACTGATTCAAACTCGCGCGCTTACAAGGTCTATGCTGGTCCCAGCGCTCGTGTGGGGTGGAACTGATATCCACTTCCTGTCCATTGTTTTGCCCCATACTGAGAGCTCCCGAGTATGTCGCTGACCTGCTGACTCAACCTCGACTGCTGGCACCGGTTTGCCCACCCCCAGAACCGGCGAGAAGAGGCACTGAAACCATACTCCGTACACTGTCTGCTTTACGTGGCCGCCCTCGCCTCTTAACTAGTGGGACCATGACTGGGTGCTCAATGTCCAGGTGTGCTGACTTGAGACAGTCTATGTATGGTAAATGTCTCCTCCTGGCCATATACATCCAAAACACGTTGCCCATTATGACATACCACTTTGGAGGGTCCTTCGTACTGCCGCTGCAGGGGTGATCTATGTGCTCCTTGGCGGACGAACATGTACTCACTTTGCTGCGGGTCTCTGGGTACAAGGAGGACCTTGCCCCGTGGCGGGATGTCGGCAACAAGAGGCAGGGTTCTGAGTCTCTCCCAAAGTCTGGTCAGCCCCTCTGCTGGAATATCCTTTTGGCCATGGGGTGCAGGCACAAATTTGCCAGGTACTGTGAGTGGTGCATCGTAAACTAGTTTGGCAGATGACCCTGCCAGGTCTTTCTTGGGAGCTGTACGGATGCCCAGTAGCACCCAGGGGAGTTCATCTACCCAGCTGGACCCTTAGAGGCATGCCATCAGGACTGACTCCAAGTGCCTGTGGAAATGTTCCACCAGGCCATTCGAATGAAGGTGGTACACAGTCATTTGGGGGAGCTGGGGTCCTTGCTGCCACTGACCACAGATCCGAGGTGAACTGTGCCCTTCTGTCTGAGGTGATGTGGGTGGGGAGCCTGAACCTTGCCACCCAGTTTGTGATCAACGTCCTCTTGCACGTCTCTGCCATAGTGTCGGTGATTCGGATGGCTTCCGGCCACCTCGCAAACCTGCACACCATTGTAAATAGGTACCTTGCTCCTCTCAAGACGGGTGGTGGGCTGACGATGTCCATGTGCACATGCTCGAACCTCTTGTGTGTTGGCTGGAAAGGTTGCAGCGGTGCCTATACGTGACTCTGGACCTTGGAGGTCTGGCAGTGTGCGCACATCCTGGCCCAGTGGTCGACCTGCTTGTGTAGGCCATGCCACCTGAAGCGATCGGCAACGTACTGGATGGTCGCCCGGGTGGCTAACCTGTGAAAAGTGTCCAAGATGTGGCGCATCCAAGCGACCAGTACGAAGGGCAGAGGTTACCCAGTGGAAGTGTCGCACAGGAGTTTGATAGCTCTGGGCCCAATTGGTACGTCCTTGAGGATGAGACCGTTGACAGTGTATGTACTCAACTTCCGGAACCAAGTGAGCACTGACTGGATGGTTGTCCAGGACAGCGTGTCAGCCATCCCATTGCTCTTCCCCGTGATATGCTTGATCGTGGTGGTGAATTCAGATATGAACGGCAGGTGTCGCTGCTGGCGGGCTGACCAAGGGTCGGACACCTTGGTGAACGTGAAGGTGAGGGGCTTATGATTGGTGAAGATCGTGAACTCCCTCCCTTACAGGAAATACTGAAGTGTCCAATGGCCAGATATAGGCCCAACAGCTCTCTGTTGAACACATCGTACTTGATCTTTGGGGGCTGCAGGTGTCGTCTGAAGAAGGTGAGCGGCTTCCATTGGCCTTCGATTAACTATTCAAGTATGCCCCTGACTGCTGCTTCAGAGGTGTCTACGGTGAGGGCCATAGGGATGTCCACTGGGGGGTGGACCAGGAGTGTGGTGTTTGCGAGAATGTCCTTGGACTGGTCAAAAGCTGGCATCGCTTCTTCTGTCCAAGCTACCTCTTTGGTTTTTGTTAGACATCAGACTGAACAGGGGGTCCATGATCCAGGCCACTGAGGGGATGAAATGGTGGTAAAAATTAACCATCCCGACAAATTCTTGCAGGCCCTTAACTATGTTGGGCCTGGTGAATTTGTGAATGGCCTCCACTTTCCCTGTAACAACTCCGTGATGGTCGATCCGGTGCCCCAAGAAGTAAATGGTGGGTAAGGCCAAACTGGCACTTGGTGAGGTTGACCACCAGGCTGTAGTCATTGAAACGGCGGCAAAGTAGGTGGAGGTGTGCTAGATGTTCCTGGCATGAGTGGTTGGCTGTCAGGATGTCATCCAAGTAGATGAACAGAACGTCCAAGTCCTGCCCTACTGCGTCCATGAGTTGTTGAGAGGTGGTACTTGAGACGGAACAGCGTTCTAAGGAATTTGAAAAGGCTGAACAGAGCTGTCTTTGGGATATCATCTGGGTGGACAGGGACGATGATATCTTCACATCAGTCTATCTTTGAAAAGATGCATGCCCCATGCAGGATATTGGGGATATCTTCTGTGAACTTGGAGTGGAGAGGCCCATGGGCTGTATGAACGCCATACAATACCCATCTCCTTCATCTTGTTAAACTCCTCGCTCGCTAATTGGAGCTTATCTGGTGGTGGCCTTGGTGCTCGGGCTTGCAGGGGATGTCCCTGAGTGGAAATGTGGTGGATCACGCCATGTTTGGGGGCTGCAGAGTGATGATGGTTGGAACTCCGACAATACCCTGGCGAATTTGTTGTATGATCACGTGATTGAGTGTAATCTTGCCTCGCCGGCGGAAATGGTTTGAAATGTCTTTGCGTTGACTAGCCATTGTGCCTTCAGGTCCACCAGCAAACAGCATGCGCGGAGGAAGTCTGCACCCAACAATGGTTGTGACACCGCAGCCAGCATGAACGTCCATGTAAATCGGCTGGAAACGAATTGTGAGGGGGTAGTGCATGTGCCATAGGCGCCGATAGTGCTGCCATTTGCTGCCGTGAGTTCCAGTCCAGTCCTTCTGGTCCTGGTATCTTGGCTCAAGGGGGGAAAGACGCTGATTTCTTCTCCCGTGTCTACTAGGAACCTGTGTCCAAAGTGTCTGTCCCAGACATACAGGAGGTTGCCCACTGGCCAGCTGCCATAGCCATCAGCTACGGCTGGCCCCGTCGTTTCCCTGGAACAAGCATGGCGGTTGGCACCTGCAGGCCCCAGATCCCCACCTCTGATGGTAGAAGCACCAAGACTTGGAGCTGTTGTCGTCTCTTGGTGTGGGCATGCTGACTTTGCTGCTGGGGCACAGTGTGGCTGGGCCTTCAATCATGACGTAGCATGTGTTCCAATACTTGTTCTGCTAATTTTTTTGCGTTCCACAGAACATGCGCGGCCACCTTCCGCATGTCGGAGAAGGTAGGAGGCGGACGTCCTCTGGCATCTGCTACAAAAAGATTTGTTCGAAGAGTAGACACGGCTTATGGCCATCTGCCAGCACCAGGTCACTCAATAGGGCCGAGAGTGTATGGTCACCTAGGCCGTCCATACGCAGTAACCGCATGACGTGTGAGGCCAACAAGGCTTCGAGTGCCTCATACCTGCCGGCCTCCGGGGGCTGCTGCAGAAAGTCCATTATTTGGCCTGCCGTCTCTTGGTCAAGCGCCGCTACCACGTAGTACTACCTGCTCTCATCGGAGAGCATGTTCCTGACCCGGAACCAGGCCTCTGTTTGTTGAAACCAGACGAGGGGTTGTGAACGGTCCAGAAAGTTGGCAGTTTAAGCAAAATTGCATTTCGAAAAGTCAAGTCGCTTTCACTGTCCATGTTGCTGGAGTCGCTTGTGTCGGGTCCAAATGCCGTTGGACCATCGGGGTCACCAATGTGGCAATTGGATGTGGAAGAAACACGCTGAGTCAAGGAGACTTTAAAACCAACTGATTTATTGATTCAAACTCACGCTTAACAGCTCCACGCTGGTCCCAGCGGTCTGAGCACTCATGTAGGGCGGAAGCGACGTCAACTTCCACCCCGCACTGAGAGCTCCTGAGTATGTCACTGACTGTGGTCTCCAACGCGACTGCTGGTGTCAGTTCACCTGCTGCGCGGGTGAGCCGCCACAGGGTCACTGATAACTGAGGAAAATTTAATTGTATGATCCTTCAGTGGGAAGCATGCTTGATGTGAGATGCCAGGCGAAACAGGAGGCCCGTGCCAAGCAAGCGAGGGAAGATATTACGGCCATTTGAGACCACAAAGAATACAACTGAAGGAAAACAATTTTGAAAGGAAGATGAATTATTGAATGTGGAATAATATAGGGCATTGGCATGTAAAGGGAATAAAGTCTGTAAGAATTGGGAAGGACAGAGCAGAGGGCAACGTCGCTGGGTGTACTTTTAAAATGAGTAGATGGGTGATGGGAGCAGTTTTGACAGTGTTCTCTGCTTCCACTATAATATGAAGCTTTCACAGCATAGCTCTGACTCAAGCTTTGCCAGTTATCAAATGCATCAGGATCATGAAGTAGCTTTTAAATTTTTCTGTTTAAATCGATATTAAAAATTTCAATTCAGAATAAAAGTTCTAAGATATTAAAACAAAAACACAGATAGATAAAGGCAAATAATTTAAATTAAAATGTTTATTTTAGAGAGGAACTTGCTTTAACTCTACAGTTGAAACAACTCACCAAAATCAAGTCCCAGAGCCTGTCACATCTGATCTGTCACATGACCTGGGAGCCACCTCGGTCATTAAAATTCTCAGGAAACTCAGCAAGTTATAGTCCACTGTTGAATGTGGAGTCCAGCCACAGAACTAATTGACAAATTCAACATTCCAAACCCATCAGTGAGTTCAATACTTCGACGTTTGATAAGGCATGTAAGGAAGCCCAAGACTTGCCTCCATATAAGCAGATCAACAGCTTTCCTCAGCCCCATCGACATTCAACAGCAAGATATCAATCCTGATTAATTAAGTGTTGAACACGTGGATATGTCCCCTCAAAGTTCCCCATTTCTGGTTAAATTTGTGCCTTGTCCACTCTCCAGCCAGATTCCTTCATCCTTCTCTTCCCTTGCTGTCCAAAAATCCACATTGCCATTCTTGAATATACACAGTTTCCTTACATTAGAATCTTTTGGTTTCTTTTGTCTTTGAACACAGTCGCATTTGAATATACCCTGTTATCATTTTCTTCCCCAGAATGCAATAGCCTGCCCGAGCAAGGTTTAGAACACGGTTATATTGAAGAATATCATACCTCAATTGCATTTCAATGTTTAGGCTGTGCAAAAAGTGACCTCCAAAAGCCAAGCAATCCACTGGAGTTAGTGTTGCGTAAATCCAACCTAAATAACAAAATAACGGAAATCTGTTACCATCTCCCTGGAAGCACAAATTTGTAAGTTTTGTGTTGCTCTAGGCATCAAGACTATTGTAACTCTGTACAATCCTGTTTTTTTTCCCACATACCGGTAATTGAAAACCTGGCCCTCTTTGCAAAGGGGCTAAACAACTTGCCAAATCTAAGTTATCTGCAACTGTCGGATAAACAGGACAGACATCAACTTTTAGGTCCTAACATACAGGGGAACAGAAAAGTGCCTTTGGTCACAAGTACTAAATATGTGCAAGAGCACCAGCCATCAGTAAAATTCACATCATCATAGAGTTAAACCCCCTGGCATCCAGCACCTACGGTGATCGGTAGATGCCAGATCAGAGATTTCCATTTGCTTGAGACTCACTTTTACAATGCTGAAGTAATACATCTGTAAGAATAAACAGTTTAAAAGACAAAAGACAATGCAAAATGTCGAGTAATTTGGAAAAAAAAATCAGTATTGTAGTCCTTAATTAAGTAAAGTTCACTTTAATCAGGTAATTCGCTGTAACAGTATTGTGCTAACTGCTACGCTAATCATTCCGCCATCATAATTGACCCTCTCCCCCCCCCCCCCAAGTTTACAGATCAAGCCTTATGAATATACTTAATAATATACTAATAAAGACTTTTACTAGGCAAGGATAAGGAGTCACTTTAAGGGAGTCACCCTACTGACAAGCAGAATCAACCAACTCTTCATCGCGGGCGACACCATTTTATTCAAACACAACTTTATTTCACCAGTGTTACTTCAAAGAACATTTACCTTTACAATTTTAAACTTTTATTTAAATGTTAATTTCATCTTAGTTGTTTTAATTTATTTTAATTCATTTACTTTCCTTGATTTGTTTTGCCAGTAGCTTGAATTCCAGATAACAGGGGTTTACTGTTTTTCATTCTCCTGAACATAATTAGCACTGAAATCAAATTTCCCTTGCAGTAGTTTAGTAAATACAACAGATGTTTACAGCTAATTTTAAATTTCAATTTAAAAAATGAGATGGTGAACTCCTGTTCTTTCCCTGCTGTCCTCTCCCTCCTATTAGAAACACAGCATTTAACTTTTGAAATACACATTTTTATTCAAGCATATCACTAATTTTTAAAATCACACAAACATTTATCTGTTAAAAACCTTCTTGTAGTTTATAAATATTTCACTGCAGCTAAACTGGCAACATATATTTTTAGTTGCAATGAAAAGATCAGTATTTATCCAAATTGTTCTAATTATTTCAATTAGTCTAATCTATGTCATACCCAAATTCATTTCCAAATGTTATCATTAGTTATCCACTTATCATATAACAGCACTGCACTATTCAGATCAGTTAAGCATTAATGTTCTTTCAATGGTTACACTTGATGGAAAGATTTTTTTTTGCATTTCAGATTTATTGTCAGAGTATATACATGACATCACATACAACCCTGAGATTCCTTTTACCTGCGGGTGAGAAGAATTGCCACTTATTGGTGGTGCAAAAAAAGCACTGTGCAATACAGAGAGAATAAAAAGAAAATGCACAAGTAAGAGTCCTTAAATGAGTCCTTTATATAGCAAAGATAAAAATGCATAACCAATATTTCGGGCTTGAGCCCTTCTTCAAGGTATTATATCATCCTATATAAAGGCCACTGCATGACCTGCTCAGTTTCTCCAGCATTGTGGTTTTACTTCAACCACGGTGTCTACAGATTTTCATGTTTTACTTCCTGATGGTGGAGGGGTAGCAGGTGTCTTTGAACCTGGTGGTGTGAGTCTTGTGGCACCTCTACCTCTTTCCTGATGGAAAGAGGTAGTGTGTGCTGGATCGTGTGGATCCTTGATGATTGCTTCTACTCTCCGACGGCAGTGTTCTCCATAGATGTTTTCAATGTTGGGGTGGGGTTTGCCTGTGGTGTCCTGGACTGTGTCCATTAACTCTGGAGGGCTTTCCGGTCAGGAGTATTGGTAACCCCATACCATACGGTGATGTAGCCAGTCGGCACACTTTCCTTTACTCATCTGGAGAAATTTTCCAGGATTTCTGGTGTCATAAATCTCCACAAACTCCTGAGGAAGTAAAGGCACTGACGTGCTTGCTTCATGATTCCAGTAGTGTGTTGGGTCAGGAAAGATCCTCCAAGATAGTGACTCCCAAGAACCCTCTCCATCTCTGATTCCCCCCAATGATCACTGGATTGAATACCTCTGGTTTTCTCCTTCCTGAAGTCAACAATCAGCTCCTTGACCTTGGTAATATTGTTGTTGGTGCACTATTCGGCCAAGTTTTCAATCTCCCTCCTGTATGCTAACTCACCACCTTTATACAACCGATTACCATGGAATCATTGGTAAATTTGTAGATGGTGTTTTTGTCGTACCGGCCGCACAGTCATAGGTGTAAAGGGAGCAGAGCTGGGGACTAAGAACGCAGCTGCGGTACTGATGGAGATTATGGAGGAGATGCTCTTAGCAATCCTCACTGACTGTGGTCTAGAGGTGAGGAAATCCATGTTCCAATTACACAGTGGGGTGTTGAGTCCCAGGTCTTGGAGTTTGCTGATCAGTTTTGATAGAATCACGTCAACACATTTACTAAAAATAAAAATGTGCAAAAGCATAAATAACTAATAGCATCAGAACTCTTACATAAGAAGCAACTGTGATAAACGTGACACACAATCATAATTATCAAGTGCCTGTTTAAAAATGTACATTTTAGAAATGAAATTTGTGCAGTGAAACACTATACCTGAAGGGATGAACAGGCTCTGCCCTTGTTTCAGGATACATTTGTAGCACTTGTCAACTTGATCAGCAAAAAACATTTCACTCTGATTGGATGATGAACTCCACCTTTCATATAAAGCAAGGTTTGCAGAAGTTGACTTAATCAGGTAAAAAATTTTCTCTCCCTGGAAGAGATGATATGTCAGTTATTGCTGCAAATATTCATCATTTAAAATAAACTAACACGTACAAACAGAGTGAAATATTTGAATTAAATAATTCAATTAATAAATTAAACCAATAACTAAATAAAAAAAGCAAATATTTATCACCCCAATGGTTTTCCAAACATTGCCTTCTCAGAATTACCGAAATAGACTGAAGCTCTCAGTTTAGATTGGAGCAGAAGATTTTTTTAACTAAAACTGATCATTTTAGCATAAATCACTTCCAAACAAAACATGCGTCTTTGAGTAGTTGGGGAAAATATTTCCTTGTCTATTTATTCTGTTCCTCTAATTCAGCCATTCTCAACAGGCGCCATATGGACTGAAATCCTTAATAAGGGGGTCCGAGGTGTACGGGGGAGGATGGAAATTGAATAGATTAACCATCTTTTGGGGGGGAGAAGGGAAGAACTTTGCTGCTGGGCTTTCCTGTATAGTTGCCAAGCAACGCAAGATTTTTTTTAAGGTTGGAGGCATTTGAAGAGTTGAATGACCTAGATAAATGTGGAAAATTATCAATGTTTTCAGAGCATTCCTTGCTTCATCGTGATTGTGCTTGACTGATGTGGGACCGACTTTGGCTGCAAATAGACTTCCACGTAGTTTTCCTCTTTTGATTTATTGCCTTTATTTCCAGGAAATAAGTGTACAGGCCAAATATTTGCTCCATATTTCTCACGCCCAAATATTTGCTCCATATTTCTCACACCCAAAATCACCCTCAATTTGCTTCAAGTTTTCGTGACAGATAGTGAATTAATGTCTCCTTCTGTGAGCTTTTATTGAAGAAAGTACGTATTGTTCATTATTTTCCATAAATTTTAAGCTGATTTTTAAGCTAACCCTTGAAAATGTATTTTCTGTTTGTAATAGCTAATTTTTGTTACTTTCAGATAAATTTTACCCATGAGTTCCTCTGCAAGAAAGGAGTGTAGCAGTATTTGGTGGAATAATTACTGTATGGTTTCATTAAATCTCTGCAAAACACTTCTCTGCCCATGTGCTTGATTTGTTAGAATACATTTTCAAATGAAAGCATGCTGAAATAACATTTAGAGACCAAACATAAAGAAAGATAAACTCTTCAATTACTTCAAAACCCTTTGAGATAATTTTGACAGAAGACCAACGCTCAGATAACTACTGAAACATCACAGAAATTAGAAAAGGGTCTTCTTGCGTCATAAAGATGTGAACTTATTACCCAAAATGGAAATGCTCATAATGTCACAAATGTCGTGTGGATTGTGAAGGGTCATGTGACCTCTTTGTCTGGAACCTCATCAGAAGTGACTTCACCTGCCAATCAAGGGTTAGATCTGCCCACCTGTGAGGCTAATGTGCGATTGGTCCAAAGTGGTCACGTGTTCGGGCCATGCATTGAAAAATCATATGTAGAGCCTGCTTATCCTCTTTTGCTCCTGCCTCGAGACCATATCACTGAAGTCTAGGCTGCTGGCCACGGGCGGGCAGCGGAGGGCCGACTGCAGTGGGCCCATCCCAGATCCCGAATGGTAGTTGATGATGGAAACCATGTTCAATTGATATACCTGCTCATTTACTGTTCATTAGTGCACTGAACCTGTGGCTGGATGGGCATTGTGTGTTTAACCCTTGAACAGGTACACAATCCTTTATCCGGAACCCTTGGGGGGTAGTGTGTTCCGAATTTTGGATTTTTCCAGATTTCAGAAAAGCCAGCTGCCCCAGATTTAAGCCCAGCACCTTCCAGTCATGCTGCCGTCTCCCCCCATCGCCCGCCCAAGTCGCGCTGCCACCCCCTTCGCCCGCCCGAGTCACGCTGCCGTCTCCCCCTCCTTGCCTTCCCAAGTCGCACTGCCGTCTGCACCCCTCGCCTGCTCGAGTCACTCTCCCCTCACCTGCTCAAGTTGATCTGCCGTCTCTTCCCCCCCTCCCCTTGCCGGTTTTTGGAGGTTTCCGGATTTTAGATGTCCGGATTGTGTACCTGTATTCTCAATCGGGAGTTGAGAATGTTTTAGCAGTGATTTATTTATGTATTATTCCAGTTTAGTCTCTGAATGTGTGTGCTTTTGTGAGTTTCCCTGTGTGTGGGTAAAGACCACTGTTTGTTGATAATATGTGTCCAGCCTTGATTCTCTGAACCCATTGAACCTACTCTTGAAAACAACAGTCACTGAGTCATTTATTTGGCCTTCAGTGTCCATAATGATATCTGACGTCATGAACTTCAATGCCAAGAAACTATTCAGGCAATTCCTTTGAGTAATTCCACTGTTTCTAGAATTGATGAGATGGCAAGGGACAGTGAAAGACAATTAGTCATTTCATTACAATCCTCAAAATTGTCTTTCCAATTAGACAAATCTACTCTGCAAGACAATGAACCTCTTCTAATGCCAGATTCTGGAATGGGAATGAGCTGATGGAAAAGATGTTGCTTGACAGAGGATTAAAGCATATACGAAGGGACTATTTTCGAAGAAGTTAAGAATTACATCAACAAGAACAGTATTCCATTTGAGAACATAGTTGTCTGTGCATCTGATGCTGCTATTAAAATGAATGGATGATTCAGAGGAGAACATTTAAATGCTTCATGCTCAATTGTCATTAAGACTGTAAATTTTATAAAATCACTTAAAGACCATCTGTTCCCATAGCTGTGTGAAGAAAATGACAAACATTTCCAAGTTCTTCTGCTGCATACCGAAGTGAGGTGGCTGTCCAAAGGAAATGATCTTCGTCTGGGACAATTGTTTCCTTTCTTTCTCAAAACAAGCATAGAGAAAAACTCACTGATCCAAAGGTGGACATATTCTACCTGGAAGATATCATAACCAAACTTTGTTTTTGAACAGTACCTAGCAGGGTAAGCACAATACCCTCATTGATGGTAAGGAAGACATTGTTTGTTTCTTTAAAAAGCTCAAAGTCTGTAGAAGCAATATCAGACATCGGGAACTTTCACAAATTCCAAATCTGAACACGAATGCAGAGGCACTGAAGACATAACTATTTATGTGGAACATCTAAAGCAAATACAGACAGATCTGCAGGAAAGATTTCTTTTCTTTGGCTTGGCTTCGCGGACGAAGATTTATGGAGGGGTATATCCACGTCTGCTGCAGGCTCGTTGGTGACTGACAAGTCCAATGCGGGACAGGCAGGCGCGGTTGCAAGGGAAAATTGGTTGGTTGGGGTTGGGTTTTTCCTCCTTTGTCTTTTGTCAGTGAGATGGGCTCTGCGGTCTTCTTCAAAGGAGGTTGCTGCCCGCCGAACTGTGAGGCGCCAAGATGCACGGTTGGAGGCGAGATCAGCCCACTGGCGGTGGTCAATGTGGCAGGTACCAAGAGATTTCTTTAAGCAGTCCTTGTACCTCTTCTTTGGTGCACCTCTGTCTCGGTGGCCAGTGGAGAGCTCGCCATATAACACGATCTTGGGAAGGCGATGGTCCTCCATTCTGGAGACGTGACCTACCCAGCGTAGTTGGATCTTCAGCAGCGTGGATTCGATGCTTGCAGACTCTGCCAGCTCGAGTACTTCGATGTTGGTGATGAAGTCACTCCAATGAATGTTGAGGATGGAGCGGAGACAGCGCTGATGGAAGCGTTCTAGGAGCCGTAGATGATGCCGGTAGAGGACCCATGATTCGGAGCCGAACAGGAGCGTGGGTATGACAACAGCTCTGTACACACTGATCTTTGTGTGTTTCTTCAGGTGGTTGTTTTTCCAGACTCTTTTGTGTAGTCTTCCAAAGGCGCTATTTGCCTTGGCAAGTCTGTTGTCTATCTCGTTGTCAATCCTTGCATCAGATGAAATGGTGCAGCCAAGGTAGGTAAACTGGTTGACCGTTTTGAGTTCTGTGTGCCCGATGGAGATGTGAGGGGGGCTGGTAGTCATGGTGGGGAACTGGCTGATGGAGGACCTCAGTTTTCTTCAGGCTGACTTCCAGGCCAAACATTTTGGCAGTTTTCGCAAAACAGGACGTCGTGCACTGGAGAGCTGGCTCTGAATGGGCAACTAAAGCGGCATCGTCTGCAAAGAGTAGTTCACGGACAAGGACCTCGCAGGAAAGATTTAATGACCTGTTAAACCTCAATAACCCATATTAGATCCTTTTGGGGAAGAACCCCTCGACGTTGACACAGAAATTCAAGAGAGGTTGATGATCTTCAGTGTGACATAATTCAATCCATTTAAATTTTTTTTAAAGATTTTTGGCTTAAGAGTGATCTGCTGAATAGAATTCCAAAACTATTGGAAAAGCCCAAACTATTTTTCATTGCCTATCCATTATCATACTTAGTTGAATGTCGATTCAGCAAAATCCAGGAACAGACTTGATATCACAACAAGAGGTGATCTTCGACTATCAATATCCAACATGGACTTGCCATCAAAAAAACTTGCGCAGGAATATCACACTCAAGGATCTCACTAAAATTTTAATTTAGTAAGAATCATTTTTTAAAAGTTCTTTTTATTAAGCTTCACATCCTCGAGTTTACGTCCAAGATTCTCTAATTGTGTAATTCAATAAGAATTATATTTTTTTAATGCACTCAGTAGGAGAGAATTACGGAAAAAACCAACTGAACTTGACTGTTTCACAGCAAAGGGGGCCCATAAACTTTAAACAGAGTCCTGAAGGGGCCATCGCCAAAAAAAGGTTGAGAATGGCTGCTCTAATGTCATGGATCACATGGAGAAGTTTATCATAAAGCTTTTCTACTGTACAACTTACAAGCTAATAATATAAACATCAGCTAATTTCGTGTTAAAAAAAATTCAAGGGCAACTTACTCGTAGGAGATGATACCAAACAGAAGATCCCCCTGAGCCTATGTGGAAGTCCGTATAGCTGTCCTTTACACCTATCTGGCAATACTTTGTAACTTTCGGCTTATCAAAAAGTGAATCATCTTGCCAATAATTATCGATCCAGGATAATTTCTTAACAACTTCAGGGGCTTCCACCAAACTAGACATTCTGCAAACAAAAAGAAAATGTAATTCTAGTTTCTGTAAAAAGAAAATATAGGTAAGATAACTAAGAAAACTGACTACTTTGCCATGTCATCTCCCCAATTAGAAAATCTTTTAGTCTACATTTTTGAATTTGACTAAAATGGCAGTATTTGGCTTAACTAAATGTTATTCTTGACATATTGCAATTACATTGCATCTCTTTTCCAGTAGAGCTGAAGGCTGTGTTAAGCATTTCTTCAAAGCAATTATTAAATAAATTATAGTAGATTATCATTGCTCCACCTTTTGGCTCTGAAATTTACTTTAAGGACAACGTTCAATGGGTCAATGTGGTTACACCTTTAACATTACCAGTCGGAAAGGGTTTGTGTCATCTGAAATAATATTTGAGCAGCAATATATCATTGTCCCTTCATAATTTCAGTCAATAATCATGACAGGTTTAAAATATTAGAGCCAATACTATAAAATTATAAAGAAATATTAAAAACATACTTGGTATCTGAAAATTCAAAATTAATCACATTAAGAACTCTCTTCCGGTTTGCACTATAGAAATAGTCAACAAACTCCTTTATGGTCAACTTGCAGGTCTTCTGTTTGGTGACATCTACAGCATCAATAACTCTGTCTGGGCCTGGAAAATAAAGACAGAATACGATTAAGCTGTCAAAGAACTGAAAGCCATAACTTAAGGTGATGTCATTAAAACCTCAACAGAATAGTCTCTCAGGAATTTAAAGTATCAACTGAAGATAGACAAAATATTAAATTATTTCAAAATTTGTTATAAAATTTGCTGGCGGAAATCTTTTGTGAATAATGAAAACGCCAATCAAAATATTGTTTATGCAACGATTTCAACAGTATTCCAAAAGCAGATGTAAATACAGCAGAGGGAACAGCTTTCATCCAACAAAGCTGATAAAGTTCTGAAGGAAGTTTAATTGATCTCTTTGTGTGTAATGTGAAATTATAACATTGGACAGGGACCCAGCCTGATTAGTATATCAGGAGAACATCATAATAGCCAGGCAACCGTTTCGTTTTCCTTTAAAGTAGGTCATACTGATCAGCAGCTTCTCCTATGCCAGCTGTTTCAAGTAGTTCATTTATGCCAGTTAATAACAAATGTAGTATCCAAGAATTAATCCTTGGCCCTCAATTATTAACTTTCTATATTAATGACATAGAGGAGGGAAGTAGCGTGTAAGGTATCCAAGTTAGGATAGGTGGGAGGATTTGATAAGGATATTTAACCTCTGCGACAGGACAGGTTGAGTGAATGGGCAGACACTTCAAAAATGCAACTTAATGCTGGAATCAAAAAGAAGACAGTTTTCAAAATGAAGAGAGCCTGCAAGTGAGTGGGCCTTACAGGGGTCCAGGAAATCTTGTGCAAGAAGCACAAAGTGATGGCAAGTAATTAAGAAGCCAAAAGGCATATTGCTGGGGACTAACATTTTAAAAATACAGTGTTCGTACATTGACACAGGGTATTGGTAAAGTAACATCAACAGAACCATGAAGAGTCTTCGTTTTCATTTGTAAAAAAAAATACTACCACTGGAGGCACGCCAGAAAATATTAACAAGGTCAGTTCCTGGACAACAGTGTTGTCCTAATACAAATAACTTTAAAACAAAATAGTCTATATCCGTTGGAATCTAAAATAATGAAGGGTGATCTTATTTAAATGGATAAAATTTAAAGGGGGCATGACAACATAGAGACTCGAGCGAGGCAACATAGTTCCGAGATAAGGGGGCATTCATAATACATCTTATTTTTTAAAAATTGCAGAATTGCGGGCTACATGGAAACCAGCACAGAGAGGAGCTCATGAAGCTGGGTGACCAACTCCAGGTCCCATTTTCTTGTGTATAATGGGAACCTAGAAACTACATTCCCCAGTACTGGTTCTTTTCAAAGAGTGGACACAATTGTAACAATTTCCGGGTTGAATCACAATATTGTGGAAATTCTGCCAGGCACTTCAATTCATAAATCACCCCTGCACCAACTTGGAACACTGCCTGGGGAGACTGGATCATATTGCCCACTTGTAGAATGCTTTCATAGATCTAGGCACTTGTACAACTACTCAACCTGCAGCAGCACTTTTTAATGAATAAATCTTAGCACAATGGTTGACCTCAACCAATCCAATCCACTTTAATTTTTAAAATTTTACTTGTTCTCTTCAAGCTCTAAACATGACCGGCCTTCCAATAAGCATCTCCTTACCCTGACTTCCAGGCCCAGGCTTTAATCTTACAAGCCTGCCACCAATACACTATTGTTAGCCAATACCCTAATTGCTAGCCATTAATCCTCCTCTCTGGCCAGATTCTGATCTCTGTCCCCCATCCAACCACCAGCCCTTATCTCCAGCCAGCTACAACTTCCGTCAGAAAACCAATCTTTTCTCCGCACCTGCAACCTCAGCTCCAGTTTCATTTCCAGTCTTTCTTGTGAGAAATTTAAATGTATTTTTTCAGTGATGTAACTGATAATTAATCTTACTAATAGAAGATTGCATTTTTCAGGTTAATTCATGTCAATTGGCCAACTCTTGCTCTTATTTCTGATATCCCGTATATACCTGTGTAATAGTCAAAGCCATGTAAAAGTCAACAGCCCCCCCCCCCCCCCCAAACTATTTTTGACCCAAAAGTCTGGTATTTTCCATATATCACATGTAAAAGTTGACCCCACTATTTTTGGCCACGCCCATCCACCCTCCAAGGTTCCTGGACGCCGACACTTGCCTCGTTACCATCCACCCGGCCATCTGAGCTCCCGACACGCCGAACGCAGACTTCTTACCTGGCCCCGGCCACCCATCCTCCTGAAGCCTTGAATGACACAGGTACTTACCAAGGTCTAAAGTTGTCGACCTTCTAAAATTGATCCACAATATTCAACTATTACACGAGTGCATGTGGTGAACTGTTAAATCTAACGGGACACTTCCATCAAGAAAGCAAACAATCATTTTGTTCCCCTGGACCTGTTGGGGGAATTTTGCCTACAACATCTTAATCCTGCAGCAATGGTATAGAGCTCTTCAAAAGTAATGTTTATTAAAGTTCTCCGCCCATCCCACCCGAACGATCCCGCATTCCTATTGTCCACTCATCTACATATGCCACTCATCCATGTCCCGCGAGACATTGCTTGCTGAGGGTTGGCTTCCCTGATCAGCCAACAAAGGTAGGCCTTCCAACACCATGAAGCAGCTGGCTGAATTGTATGTTATTTTTTCTAATGGAATACATTTATTCATTTCTATATACCATTGTTGTATTCTCAAGTTATCTTCTCATTTCCAGGCTGAGAAATAATATTACAATATTTGAACAAATATGGGAGCCATACATGAAACATAATAGAGAAAACCTACCGGGGACATCTACCACCTAAAATGACAGAAGGAGAATGAAAAGAACTGACTCAGTGGAATTTCTTGCTTATTTTTATTGAGTGACAACATTGTTTGACGGGTTTAATGTATCTTAGATTCTGAACTTTAAATGAATGGGAGGGGAGGTAGGGAGGGTGGGATGGGAAGAGGCGGGGGGGGGAGAAAACGACACTGTATATATTGGAAAAGGAAAATGTATTTATCTTGATCAATGTGGTTTATAGTGTGAAAAATAAAAAATTAAAAAAAAAAACAGCTGGCTGAATTAGTACAATATGATTGATCCATGGATTGGACTCCAATCCAACTACTCGCTATAAAAAGAAACTAACATTGAAGGTAACATTTTGTCAATAAGAACACAAAGATTACAAATAGTAGGATTTTACTTTGATTGATGTAATCAGATGTCCCTAATTACTTTACGCTTCTAGTCTGGTATTCCATGATTATGTTTGGCTTTTCACAACAGTTATTTGCATAACGCTGATTTGAAAAGCATAATAAACCTGGTACCTGTATTACAAACAGAGATACCCATTCAATAAAATACCCATTCAAACTAAACCACAATTCATGTCACTTAATACATAAAAGTGCTGAAGAAAGTCATCACCACTCATTATAGCAAAGATACATCATCGTTTCGGGCCTATCAGCAAAAACCAAGCAGGCACCTGCATAAAACAGTTATGGAAGAGGGACAGGGTGGGACACAGGCCCACAGAAAGGAGGACATGGGTGGATATGGGTGGGAGGGTGAAAGAGTAAAAAGCTGACTGAGAAGTGATAGGAGGAGGGGGTAGTTCTCTGAATGGAGAAGGAAAGGGGGTTGGGAGAGGAGGATAGGAGACAAGAGGGTAAGAGAGAGAAACATGGGACAGGCCTCGTGGAAACAGGAGAAGTCAAGGTTAACTCATGTCACTGGGTTTTTTTAAAAACAAGGTTATTGTGCAAAATATTTTCCATAAACAAGTCCCCATTAATGAGCATCTTCTCCAAATATCTGCAATAAGGTACAGTCTAAATTTGGCCAGTGATACATCTTTTATTAAATACTAATAGTTTTCATATTAAGACACATTTCAGAGAAAACATTAATTATATAGAATATACAATTAAGCTAAATATTATAAAATAAATGAAATTGAAATGTATCATGGAAAGAAATTATACAAAAAGTAACTGTTTGTACATTTCTATCTTTCTGTAAAAGTTAACTCTTTATTTATTTACTTACCAACATAATTTTCCAGGTCACTAACAGAAAATGTAAGTGGTGGTAAACTTAACCCCAAACCGTCCTTCTTTGCAACCAAAATAGGCCCTGTAAATCCATTTTCTTCCAGATATCCCAAAGAGAGTTGAGTTCCTGTCAGTCTCTGGATAACTTCCTCTGCACTATTAAAAAAAAATGTACATTTACATCATTGCAATGATATCAACAATTATGACATTTTTATGAATTAGATTACTTCATTTTATCTACATACCATGTGCATGTTTGGTGCTCTATCTTTCTTTCAAACTGCTCATTTTGATAAATGAGGCAAGCTGTATTCGCTGACAAATAAACCATCAAAATTGACCTGTTCATTTCTTTATTCTCTTTTTAAATTTGTATTATAGAAGCACTACCCGAGAATCTGGAAAATCCGGACCAACCCAATCCAATCCCCGAGCAGTCTGAATTTTCGGACTTCTACTGTACTGTGTTCTCAACAAATTATAATGCACAAATAGCATCGTTTCCAATCCAGCTGAAGAATTGTCAGTGCATAAAGATTCAGAATAATGAAAATACCAATGCAATTGAAAAGGAAAAGTGAGGACACAAAGCATCAGTGAGAAGATTGAGAATTTTTAACCATGTAATGATATTCTTCTTTTCTTTGGCTTGGCTTCGCGGATGAAGATTTATGGAGGGGTAATGTCCACGTCAGCTGCAGGCTCGTTTGTGGCTGACAAGTCCGATGCGGGACAAGCAGACACAGTTGCAGCGGTTGCAAGGGAAAATTGGTTGGTTGGGGTTGGGTGTTGGGTTTTTCCTCCTTTGTCTTTTGTCAGTGAGGTGGGCTCTGCGGTCTTCTTCAAAGGAGGTTGCTGCCCGCCAAACTGTGAGGCGCCAAGATGCACGGTTTGAGGCGATATTAGCCCACTGGCAGTGGTCAATGTGGCAGGCTCCAAGAGATTTCTTTAGGCAGTCCTTGTACCTCTTCTTTGGTGCACCTCTGTCACGGTGGCCAGTGGAGAGCTCGCCTTATAACACGATCTTGGGAAGGTGATGGTCCTCCATTCTGGAGACGTGACCTACCCAGCGCAGTTGGATCTTCAGCAGCGTGGATTCGATGCTGTCGGCCTCCGCCATCTCGAGTACTTCGATGTTAGGGATGAAGTCGCTCCAATGAATGTTGAGGATGGAGTGGAGACAACGCTGGTGGAAGCGTTCTAGGAGCCGTAGGTGATGCCGGTAGAGGACCCATGATTCGGAGCCGAACAGGAGTGTGGGTATGACAACGGCTCTGCATGCTAATTTAAGGAGGATTTAAAATGGCGCAATAAAGGTTTACATGAATAAAGTCAAAGAATTTCTTTGGTTAAAAAGCACGGCAGCAGGTGACATTGGGCGTATCAAATAAGAATTAATTATAACATTTTAAAACTGTGGATGCTAGAAATCTGAAACAAGACAGAAAACACTAGAAAGACTCAGTAGGTCGGGCCACATCTGTGGAAAGAGAAACAGTCAAGTGAAACACAAAAGTCTGCAGATGCTGTGATTGTAGCGAAAGCACTTGAATGCTGGAGGAACTAGGCAAGTCTCACAGTGTCCATTGGAGGTAAAGATAACCGACAGTTTGGGCTGAGCCCTTCTTCAAGGTATAAGTAAAACGTGGGCAGATCCCTGAATTAAAGGCAGGGGAGGAGTACCAACCAACAGACTTAACCCTACCCCCTGGTCAGGAGGTACTGTTCCAACTTTTTATGTATTAAATGCATCATTCCTTGGTACAATATACCAAGCCATGAAAGACCCCAACAATGAAGACGCTGTTTACATCCGGTACCGCACGGATGGCAGTCTCTTCAGTCTGAGGCGCCTGCAAGCTCACACCAAGACACAAGAGAAACTTGTCCGTGAACTACTCTTTGCAGATGATGCCGCTTTAGTTGCCCATTCAGAGCCAGCTCTTTAGCGCTTGATGTCCTGCTTTGCGGAAACTGCCAAAATGTTTGGCCTGGAAGTCAGCCTGAAGAAAACTGAGGTCCTCCATCAGCCAGCTCCCCACCATGACTACCAGCCCCCCCACATCTCCATCGGGCACACAAAACTCAAAACGGTCAACCAGTTTACCTATCTCGGCTGCACCATTTCATCAGATGCAAGGATCGACAATGAGATAGACAACAGACTCGCCAAGGCAAATAGCGCCTTTGGAAGACTACACAAAATAGTCTGGAAAAACAACCAACTGAAAAACCTCACAAAGATAAGCGTATACAGAGCCGTTGTCATACCCACACTCCTGTTCGGCTCCGAATCATGGGTCCTCTACCGGCACCACCTACGGCTCCTAGAACGCTTCCACCAGCGTTGTCTCCGCTCCATCCTCAACATCCATTGGAGCGCTTACACCCCTAACGTCGAAGTACTCGAGATGGCAGAGGTCGACAGCATCGAGTCCACGCTGCTGAAGATCCAGCTGCGCTGGATGGGTCACGTCTCCAGAATGGAGGACCATCGCCTTCCCAAGATCGTGTTATATGGCGAGCTCTCCACTGGCCACCGTGACAGAGGTGCCCCAAAGAAAAGGTACAAGGACTGCCTAAAGAAATCTCTTGGTGCCTGCCACATTGACCACCGCCAGTGGGCTGATAACGCCTCAAACCGTGCATCTTGGCGCCTCACAGTTTGGCGGGCAGCAACCTCCTTTGAAGAAGACCGCAGAGCCCACCTCACTGACAATAGGCAAAGGAGGAAAAACCCAACACCCAACCCCAACCAACCAATTTTCCCTTGCAACCGCTGCAATCGTGTCTGCCTGTCCCGCATCGGACTTGTCAGCCACAAACGAGCCTGCAGCTGACGTGGACTTTTTACCCCCTCCATAAATCTTCATCCGTGAAGCCAAGCCAAAGAAAAAAAAAAGAATACTAAAATGGAATAAAGTAATTAATCATCCACAAAATTCAAAAATTGAATTTATTCATTCTCGCAGGAGCATGAACAAAAAAAGGCCAGACATAGGGCAGCCATTGATCTTGCTTCATAACAAAAAGGCAACAGCTATTTTGTGACCATGGCTGTGAAATCCACACCACCCACTTAATTCAAAACAGTAATTACATTGGGAAATTTAGGAATACACATTCCTAATACACAAATGCACAAGAGACTGGTTTCATTTTATTCAGACCCAAAAATGTTGGGCATATTATGGTGGCATGAGGTATTAAACCACTGTAATAATTGTCTGTACTGGCCTGGACCACCCCTTCCTTCCCTCCGACCCTTCCCAGGAGATTCCTAATAAATGTCCCGACCCAAGACCTTGGCCCCAGATCACTTACTGCTCGGATCCAGGCAAATACTCACTGAGCCCCAGCTAACGTCTAAGCTAATAAAAGCCTTTTGACTCCTATCTACTGCCTCGTGGAGTCACTTGATTGCCCATCAATTTTATGAGCTTACTTTTGGTCGCCAAGCAACAAGCAATCAGGGTGGAGAAGTTGGACTTCGACCCAAAGGACCCTGAGGCCTCCCTCCGATTCAAAAGACGGCAGAGCGGCTTGCTGGACTACACGCTAATGCATGAGACATCAAGCGACCTCGAGAAATTTAGACTGCTGTTCTCGTCGCTCGGGCACAGAATCTCTTCACCTTGTTTGGATACCCTGCTTATATTCAGTGACAGGGACCCCTCTTTCATGAGTGAAAAGTTGGAACAGTACCTCCTGACCAGGGGGTAGCCACCACCTATAACCCCCATGGGATGGAGGACAGTCCTCTTGGCTCTCAAATCAAAAAGGGCTGTCTGTCTCGCCACCGGGAGGTCCTCCTGGAGCCCTGCATGCCACCTGTTCCCAGCAACCAACGCAACTTCCCCCCCCCACCAAAATTTTTTTTATTATTCCCTCAGAGGTTGACGTCGGGGACCACGTTGCTGGTCTGGCTGTCAGCCCGGGGCCAGCAGGCACGTCCAATCCCATAAGACGGACCCGCTAGTCGATGAGGTCCACCTGCTACATGCGAACCCATCTTATGCTTTCGTCAGATTCCCAGATGGGCAACAGGACACAGTCTCCCTGGCCCAGGATCTGGCCCAGGCGGGGAAGCAGCCCCAGCACCTGGGGGAGGGAGACACGGACGATGAACCACCACCACCTATATTCTTCCCTGTACCAGCACCAGCGACACATGTACACTCACCCCATTTCAAACAGTTTCTAACATATTTTACATCCTATCCCCAAGCTGAGCTGGACAACCACGAAGGACATATTGGACAAATACAAGTCCAACACCTCTCCTTTCACAGAAAAATGGCATATAATTACCACTGCTAACAACAGCCTTGCAGTGGCCACCACCACCATGCCCATTACGGTAATTCTGATCTTCATGGATCCACTACCACTGAGACTGTGATCAGAACAGCACAGATCATGATATGCTCATATCTTCTGTGCCTCAAGATCTAGACAACTTCAACTCCTCATCACTCACAGGGTGCAGGATCTACTGGCTGAGAGAGCTTCCACTGCAGTACAAGATGAAGCCGCACAACATACAACTTATCTTCCACTGTATGGCCTACAAGTTCATTGCCGTGTGTGTGGAGGTACAGGGAGAAAGTTCATTTTGCATGCAATTCAACGAGTCAACCTGTGCACCAATTAAAAACATGGTACAGTAATAAAAACAGAAGGTAGAGAGAAATATCGTGCAGAGTTTCACAACATCGCAGTCTTACATTCAAAGTACGTTGTTTCTCCAGAAGTTTGTTCTCCAATCACCAGATCCATAAAATTACTGACAGCCCACTCTAGGGGAGGAAGAGTGACTTCATGGAGCTCAGCTCTGTGTCCCTCTTTCTAAGTTGATAATGTTCATCTCCCTACCACCGCCTCATAACCTAATCTGCTCCTGTTCCAGTGGAGACAGTGCAACTGTCTGACTGATCCAGGCCCACATCTGCTCACACTCCACCCATAGCCTACCAAAGAACGTGCAGGTAGTCTTTGCCCTTTATCTCCTCAGAAGAGGTTGCTTGAGGAAGAACAAAGCTGTTATGGATAGTTAGGTGTCCTCTCCCTCTGTGCTTTCAGAGTTTACCAGACCTCCGTGTCGTTCTGTTGAGGAATGCCTTCAAGCAGCATCCAGCATACCTTGTCAACATTTGGATATCAACTTCCATTAACTTAGAGAAGAATCTGGCCATCTCTGTTAAGGGATGTCCAAACATTTCTCCTTGATAAGCAGCAGCACTCTTATTGCCCAGTCCTCCAGTTTTAGTGCCCTAAAGACCAATGCCAAACAGCAACTTGGACCAGACACTCAATTACGATCCCTGCACAAGCATATAGGAAGCTGTCTGTCCATCTGAAATGAACTTGCCTTGTCATTTTACAGCATTGGTATCATAGAAAACATAGAAAATAGGTGCAGGAGGGCTATTTGGCCCTTCAATCCTACACCACCATTCAATATGGCTGAACGGTACCCGGTTCCTGCCTTCTCCCCATACCCCCTAATCCCCTTAGCCACAAGGGCCAAATCTAATCTAATCTTAAATATTGACAAGGAACTGGCCTGAACTACTTCCTGTGGCAAAGAATTCCACAGATGCACCACTCTCTGAGAGAAGAAATTTTTCCTCATCTCAGTCCTAAAAAAACTTCCTCTTTATCCTTAAACTGTGACCCCTGGTTCTGGTTTTTCCCAGCATTGGAATCAACCTACCTGCATATAGTCTGTCTAAACCCTTAAGAATTTTATATGTTTCCCCCTCAATCTTCTAAATCCCAGAGAATACAAGCCTAGTCTATCCAACCTTTCTTCATATGCAAGTCTTTCCATCCCTGGTATTATTTGTAAGATTCATTGGGCCAAATATGTACTTCTCCAAGTCCTACAGATTTACAACATAATGTTTCTTGAATTTTGAGAGTGTAGAAAAAGTATTATTCACATAGAAGAGACAACACTATAAAGTCAGCCTGTCCTGAAATCAAGTCATTCTCAACAGCAAAGTTCGGACTTTAGTTGTAATCAATCTTGCTGGTTCCTGGATTTTGGGCTCAATGGATTTTTTTTTTTTTTTTTTGCTTTCAGTGAATTTAACATCAAAGTGGAAGAAATAGTCAATAACTTCCTTCAAAATGACATTTTGTCTTTAAAAAAGGGTTTATTATATCCAACCTACTGAATAGTACAAATGCATTTTGTTTAAAAAGTGCCCAAAGAAGTTGAAATTTGAACCTTAGAAGATCCATGTTGTCAACACCGTACTGAATGAATTTGTGAATCTATCAGATGTGTTGACTCGACCCAATTTGCTACATCTCAGAGGACAAGGCAGTCCTGCAGAAGTCTCTTCTGCTGTGGCCTTACTAACAATTCTACTTCAACTAAAACAAAAAGCTCTCGCAAAAAAATTTTGGAAATGTAAAGTTTAAATATGGTGGTGAATTTCTGCATCAATCAGCTATTTTCCCATGTCCACTTTGAAATGATCAGCCACACCAACTTTTCATATTAATTGACAGTGTTCTTAGATAGTTGACGTAATTGGCTAGATTTTCTTCAACAGGCAGGGCTCAGCTGCACCACTCACCCTTGATGCCAAACCCTCAATGGGATTCAGCAGTCCTCATTGACAAATCTTATATAGCCCTAGACTTATCACCACTTGTGGGAGACCACAGGGTCAATCTTCACAAACTCCAGTGACATCAGTCTCAAGGACATCCTTCCCAATGTGACTGACAGTTAGAAGAATATATAATTGGAATTCATTTTCTTTAAGGCCTTTCTTCAATTTCTTTAATTAAATTTAAAAAATTTTGACTGTGGAAATTAGCAAAATTATCAGTGACACTTCAGTTGAGTTATGTCTTCAATCTTCCCAATGATCCTCTAACTGCAACATAGGGCAGCAACAGAAGGGAGAACTAGAACATTATAGCACAGACCAGGCCCTTTGGCTCATGATGTTGTGCCAACCTATTCAACAAACTAAACATTCACAACCTCACACCCATCACCCTCTAATTTTCTTGCAACCATGTGCATGTCCAATAATTTTTTAGATATATATATAAATATCCCGATTGTACCAATCTTCACCACCCCTCTGGCAATACATTCCAGACACCCACAACATTCTGTGTAAAAATAAATACCCCTGAAGACTCCTCCCTCCCACCTGAAAGAGATGTCCTCTGGCATTTGCTGGTGTCACCCTGAGAAAAATGTGCTGGCTGTCCACCCTATCTTTGCTTCTCATAATCTTGTAGACTTCTATTAAGTCACCTCTCAACCTTCTTCACTTCAAAAAGAAAAGCCCTAGCTCTGTTAAACTTGCCTTATTAGACATGTTCTCCAATCCAGGCAATATCCTGGTAAATCTCCTCTGCACCCTCTACATAGCTTCCACATCCTTCCCTTAATGAAGTGATCAGAACTGAGCATAATATTATGTGGTCTACCAGAGTTTTGTAGAGCTGCAACATTACCTCACAATGCTTGAACTCATTCTCCCGACAAATGAAGGCCTGCATTCCATAACCCTTCTTAACTACCCTATCAACCTGTGTGACAACCTCGAGAGATCTATGGATTTGGACCCTCTGTTCTTCCACACTGTTAAGAATCCTGCTATTAATCACATATTCTGCCTTCAAATTTGACCCTCCAAAATGCATCACTTCACACTTATCCAGATTGAACTCAATCTACCACTTTTCCACCTGTCATGATAATGAATATGTATGAGATGTACCGGAAGTCACGTGGTATGAGAGAGATAAGAACACAAGCAGGAGAACAAAGGAAACGGGAGAATAAAAGCCACTGAGAGGTTTACCTGATAAAACTTGTGTTTAATGTTTCATTAACTTCACATTTCGGGCCACAAATGTGACATTGGCGACGAGGATGAAAGAAGCTTGAAGAAAATTAAAGACTAAACAAGATTACAGAGGATTACAGACAACTTCAAGGTGATAAGAATTTTCTCTGTGACTCAGTACTTTTGGGCTGAAATATTTCCTCATGGCTGGTGCAAACAGTGACTTTCTAACACATAGTGGAATTGCTCATTTTGACCAACGGGTGATGCAAGCATTGTAAGTGTGAAGTGGAAGGCATGGCTGGAAGAATTTGAATCCTACGCCGACAGTCGTGGCCTATTTCTAGATACCGGTACAGTTGAACAAAAAGCGCAGAGGAGGGCATTACTTCTTTTCACTGCAGGACCCTCAGTTCGGGAAACATTTAAGACACTTTTGAATACTGGAAGAAAGGATGAATACCGGAAAGCGGTAGATGCATTAAATGCACACTATGTAGTGACACCGAATGCTACATTTCAACGCCATTTGTTTCGGAGAACGAGGCAAGAAGATGGCCAGACAATTGCTCAGTACGTGACGAGACTACGCCAGCTAGCTGTTGGATGCAATTACATGCCAGCTGATTTGGACAACCAATTATTGGATCAAGTCGTACAGCACTGTAGATCAGATAAACTCAGAAGACGTCTACTGGAAAGAGGGAGTGAGTTGGAACTCACCGATGCTTTAACCATTGCTGCTGCATTAGAGGCTGTTGAAGGGCAATTTCATACCATGACCCTGAAAGACAACTCAAGCCAGCAAATTAAGAGGCTCTCACATCGCCATAACCAGCCAAGGTATTCGTCGACACAGGACGTGGAGTGTTATCGATGTGGAAACCGAGGTCACTTTGGAAAAGACCCATATTGCCCGGCCAAAGGCAAAGTTTGCAGAAAGTGTGGAGGTAAGGACCACTTTGCAAAGAAGTGCAAAAGCAAGTCCAATGCAGACCAGAAGACGAAGAGTACAACTTCCAAAGGCAAAGCCTGGGGGAAAGGAAAGTATCCTGGAAAGTAAGATGATACCCAGGAGGAACAGAGTTGTTACCAATTTACGTTGAATGAAGTACATCATGAGAAGGTCCCAGTGATCATTGGTGGAGTGACAGTTCAGGTCATTGTAGACTCAGGCAGTGACAGTAATGTGATTGATCGACATTTATGGGAGAAGTTGAAAAGGAAAAAGATCATCTGTACCTCAAAGAAGTGTTCCAAGAAACTGTATCCATACACAGCAACCAAGCCATTGCAGACCATTGGATGTTTTACTGCAACTGTTGAAGCTGGAGATAAGTACACCGAAGCAGAGTTTATGGTCAGAGAAGAGAGGGGAGAACCATTGCTGAGTAGAAGCACAGCGCAAGACCTGGCAATACTTCATATTGGAGCTTGTGTCAATTCAATTCAGTCATACGAGGATATGAAGCAAGAATTCCCCGCAGTCTTCCAAGGAGTAGGAAAGCTGAAAGGTCGACAATTGAAGCTAGCGGTAGATGAAACGGTCAAACCCAAGGCACAACCAATGCGCCAAACTCCGTTTGGACTTCGTGGGAAAGTCGAAGCCAAAATTAAAGAATTGATCGAACAAGACATTATTGAACCGGTGGAACATTCGACACAATGGGTCAGTCCCGTCCGTAGTGATTGTGCCCAAACCAAAGGGTGACATAAGACTATGTGTTGACATGAGAATGGCCAATGAAGCTATAATTAGAGAACGACACCCTATACCAACAGTGGAGGAAATACTTCAAGAACTAACTACCAGTAAGATATTCTCAAAAATTGATCTGAAATGGGGCTATCATCAATTAGAGCTGGATCCAGGTTCCCGAGATGTGACAACATTTGTGACTCACTGTGGATTGTATCGTTACAAGAGACTATCATTTGGAATTAGTGCAGCTTCGGAGATCTACCAGTATGAAATCCATCGAGTGATTCAAGGCATTCCTGGAGTTGCCAACATTTCTGACGACATCATAGTCCATGCACCAACGAAGGAAGAGCATGACAAACGGTTGAGGCATGTACTATCTAGATTACAGGAGGCAGGCCTTACCGTGAATGGAAACAAGTGCCTGTTCGGTGTGTCAGAAATGGACTTCATGGGACACAGACTTACACGGGAAGGACTAAACCCTGCAGAGGCCAAGGTGAAAGCTATTGCAGATGCACGTGCACCTCAGAACGCAACAGAGGTGAGGAGTTTCCTGGGATTGGTCAATTTTTGTGCAAAGTTCATTCCTAATTTCGCTACAGTGGCAAAACCACTAAGGAAACTAACCAGGAAAGGTGTACCATTTCATTTTGGATCTGAGCAGAAGAAAGCGTTCACAGCGCTGAAGCAAAGCCTGACAGATGCAAAAACTCTTGGATATTACGATCCGGCGGCATCAACCAAAGTCATAGCAGATGCCAGTCCGGTTGGTTTAGGAGCCGTGTTGGTCCAGCTGCATGATGGAGGACCAAGAATCATTGCCTATGCCAGCAGATCGTTATCTGATGTGGAAAGAAGATACTCTCAGACAGAGAAAGAAGCACTCGGACTTGTATGGGCCTGTGAGAGGTTCCATGCATATTTATACGGCATTGAATTTGAACTCATCACAGATCATAAGCCATTAGAGGTGATCTATGCACCTAGATCCAAACCATGTGCCAGAATAGAGAGATGGGTACTCAGACTACAACCCTACAAATATAAAGTAATCCACATTGCAGGGAAAACAAACATTGCAGATCCGCTGTCCAGATTGGTGAAGGATGGAGGTCCACAATCCAAGTCAGAATTGGGAACAGAAACAGAGAGCTTTGTACGCTTCGTAGCTATTCAGTCGACACTGAAAGCTGTGACTACGAGGGAAGTCGAGAGAGAATCCGAACGTGACCCAGAACTCATGGAAGTAAGAGAATGCATACAGAGTGGACAATGGGACAAGTGTACTCACAAGGCTTACATTCCCATTAGAGACGAACTTTGTTGCATCGGACAGTGTGTATTGAGAGGTTGCAGATTGGTGATACCACAAAGATTGAGACCGAAGATCGTATCCTTAGCGCATGAAGGACACCTAGGTATTGTTGGTACCAAGCAAAACCTCAGAACCAAGGTATGGTGGCCAGGTTGTGATAAAGACGCAGAGAGATTTGTTAAAGCTTGTCATGGATGTCAAATCACAAGTAGGAGTAATCCGCCAGAACCGATCCGGAGTACGCAACTCCCGACAGGACCATGGATCGACGTAGCTGTTGATTTTCTTGGACCTTTACCGACAGGTGAATCAATTATGGTAGTGATAGATTACTACAGCAAATGCTATGAGTACGTGGTGTTGAAGTCCACAACCACTGAAAAAACAATACAAGTGTTAGCAGAGATATTCGCAAGATATGGATTACCTGTTACATTATACTCTGACAATGGTCCACAATTCATTTCAGAGACATTTGCGGAATACATGAGGGCCACAGGTATCCACCATCATAAAGTAACTCCGAAATGGCCGCAAGCCAACGGAGAAGTAGAGAGACAAAATCAGTCCATTGAAAAACGATTGAGAATTGCACACGCAGAAGGACAAAATTGGCGAGAAGCATTGCTATCTTATGTGGCTGTCTATCGAGCAACGCCTCATGCAACCACTGGAAAAAGTCCTGCAGAAGCATTTTTTGGGAGAAAAATCCGCACAAAAATGCCAGAAATAAAGGAAATCTGAGACGACCAGATGAGGGACCACGATGCAGAAAAGAAAGGTGCAGCAAAGCTGTACACAGATTCGAAACGTGGAGCCAAGTATTCAGACATCATGTCTGAATACTTGGTCTAGTGAGGCATGAAACTGGAGATAATGGTCTAGTGAGGCATGAAACTGGTGGTAAGCTAGACACACCTTATTACCATCAACCCTATACTGTCGTATCCAGAAGTGGCAGTACGGTGACAGTCAAGTCTCCGACTGGAGTCCTATATAAGAGAAATGTATCAGGTGTAAAAAGGTACCAGTCCAGAGATACATCAAGCGAAGAGGTTGAAAGGCCAATACGAGATGCTGAAACTGAGAGACCTGATGATGTTCCAGAGGCAGTTACCAGCACTCCTGATGAAGTGACTAGAGCGCCAGAAACACCTGAAGCCCTGGCGAGCAGTATTGCCGACGCTGAGAGTGAACAACCGAGAAGCGACGACAATATCGCAGGCAGGCCGAAACGAAACCGGAAAGTGCCCAAACGATACGAAGACTTTGTGCCATAGTTTTAATAAGAACTTTGGGACAGTATTTAATCTTATATCATAAAGTGCATGTATGAGTGCTGTAGGAAGTAAATTTTATGTAGTTGAGTTATAGTATTACCATTAGTTACGATGTTTGTAGGTTTCCGAGGGATATTGATAAGTGAAGGTAAAGTTTATTTCTGATTAAAGGAGGGATGTCATGATAATGAATATGTATGAGATGTACCGGAAGTCACGTGGTATGAGAGAGATAAGAACACAAGCAGGAGAACAAAGGAAACGGGAGAATAAAAGCCACTGAGAGGTTTACCTGATAAAACTTGTGTTTAATGTTTCATTAACTTCACATTTCGGGCCACAAATGTGACACCACCCAACTCTGCATCATGCCTCTAACCTATGACAATCTTCCACACTATCCACAACACTCCAACCTTCTCATCACCTGCAAACTTACAGACCCAATCCTCTACTTCTTTGTCCAGGTCATTTATAAAAAAATCACAAAGAGCAGAGGTCTTAGAACAGATCCCTGATGAACTCCATTAGTCACTAACCTCCAGGCAGAATAATTTCCATCTCCGACTACCCTCTGCGTTCTGCAGGCAAACCAACTCTGCATCAACTTAGATTGTCTGTTCTTGTGTGAATTCTCCATTAAGAGCTAATTCAAATTCAATAATAATCCAGAACTTATTTCCTCATTCATCAACTCCAGACCTTACTTTACCTTTGTGGCCTATTTACTATTGCACCTATTTGACCATAATGCAAAAGGAAAAGCTGCCACAAAAAAGTTTGGAAAAAAAATTATGAATTAAATTATAAAATAGTGTTTATAAGTATCAACTAATGATGGTGCATGTTTGCTTTGTATAGGCCATCCATATGCCTTTGTTTCCTGATATTCCTCTGCAGGTGTGGGTAGTGGAAGGCAACTGATTTTCAGTATACATGTCTGTAGCCATTCTCCAGGGCAACTTCAAGCCTGGAAGATGGAAATGTTTCTGCATGTGCAATACCAACCTGAGCTGCAGGTTGGCAGATATTGCAGAACTTCAGGGCTGAAGACCAAATGCTCCAATCCTGAGAGAGCATAATAACTCCATGGACCCTCCGTTACTCTGGGTCAGTGTGTCAGTAAACATGTGTGTTGTAAGACAGGTTGTCGTGACACTCTACAAACCCTTTGAATCTATGGCCATGATAAGAACGGTTTTATCACCAACAACAACCTCGCACTCAATGTCACCAAAACCAAGGAGCTGATTGTTAACATCAGGAAGGTAAAACCAGAGGTGTACAATCCAGTGATAATTGGGGGATTAGAGGTGGAGAGGGTGAGCAAATTTAAGTTCTTGGGAGTCACTATCTCAGACGATCTTTCCTGGACCCAATACACAAATGACATCTTGAAGAAAGCACATCTGCGCCTCTACTTCCACAGGAGTTTGTGGAGGTTTGGTATGACACCAAAAACCCTGGTAAATTTCTACAGAGGTGTGGTGGAAAGTGTGCTGACCGGCTGCATCACGGTCTGGTATGGGGACACCAATACCCCTGTGCGTAAAGCACTGCAAAAGGTCATGGACAACACATGTAAAACCCTCCCCGCTATCAAGAACATCCATGGAGAACGCTGCCGTCAGAGAGCAGCAGCAATTATCAAGGAACCACACAACCCAGCATACACTCTGTTCTCGCTGCTACCATAAAAAAAAAGGCGGTGTCACAAGACTCTCACCACCAGGTTCAGGAACAGCTGCTATCCTTCTACCATCAGACTCCTCAATCAGGGACTCATTTAAGGACTCTTACTTGCACACTTTATTGTTTTTTCTCCTCTCTGTATTGCACAGTTTTTTTTTAAACATTTCTTTATTTATCTCTGAGGGTGACGTCAGAACATCATTCAAGAGGGTGAACCCTCGCAAGGTGTCAGGCCCTGACGGTGAACCTGACAGGGTACTGAAAATCAGTGACAATCGACTAGCTGGAGAGTTCACAGACGTTTTCAACCTCTCAATGAGGCAGAGTATTCTCTCCACAACTTATGTCACAACTAAATAATTCTGAGAAGAGAAATTACCTCCTTTTTTAGCGAGCCTGGCATTCTTGCGATTTTTTTTTAAATAGAAATATCCTGAGAACTCAATAAAAATAATTTTAACAGAAAGAAGCTATAAAATCTGCAATTAAATCCTTGACTTTCTCATCAGAAAACCAGTCAGCATGAATTGGAAACGTCTCCTCCTCACTGATTATCAACACAGGAGTACCCAAGGATGCGTGCTTAGCCCACTGCTCTATCCACTGTACACCCACGACTGTGCTGCTGCCAGGCACGTCAGTTCTAATGCCACCTTCAAGCCATAGTTATCGGCCGAATCACAAACGGCAATGGGGAAGCAAACAGGAGGGAGGTCGAGCAGCTCGTTGAATGGTGTAAAGACAACAACGTCAGCAAAACCAAGGAGAAAGTGAGGGGAACACGACCCACTCCTCATTGAGGGCTCAGTGATGGAGAAGGTCAAGAACTTCAAAATCCTGGGTGTCAGCATCTCAGAATCTGCATTGATGCAATCACCAGCGGCTATACTTCGTGAGGTGTCTGAGGAGATCCTTTATGTCACGAAACACTCTCGTAAGCTTCTCCAGGTGCACCGTGGAGAGCATTCTGGTGGTTTCATCACTGCCTGGGTACATTGTGTCCAGTTTTTTTCTTTTTGCACTACATTCTGAATAACCTACAGGAAAAGGAGCTCAGGGTTGTATGTACTCTTGACAATAGACCAGAAATCTGACCTTCCATTGAGACCATGGGATCAAAACAGACTCTAGTCACACACAATGACCAAGCAATCCTTTACAATAATCCCATTTTATTCTCCTTGCATTCCCAATAACTCTCCAACCCATGTCTTTGCAGCATGGGATGAAACTGGAGCACCCACTGGTGAAATCCACATAGTCACTGAAAACTTCACACAGACTGAACCAGAGATCAGGACTGAATCTAGGTCACTGAAGTTGCGCGGCAGTAGGGTGGCCAGCTGCAATGGAAGCGGAAGTATTTTAACAGCGATGTTGTAGTGTTAGGTCTATAATTACACGTGGAAATTGATACTCTTTCTACATTAGAATGAATAATCTCCAAGTTCTAAGCGAATCCCTATGCCAAAGTAGTGCTGGACTTCTCCTGCAGCCTTCTTCACTAAACACTCTGCCATGCATGCCCACCAGTTGCCCTTTCTCAGGTGCCTTTCCGAAGCCCTCTGGAAAGGTGGCACCTGAAACAGCTTTGTCCCCTGGCCTGGCTTTTGGCCATTTGTCCAATATCTCACCATATGCAGATCCCTCTGCTATCCCCTAATTTGTACTCTGCTTCGAGTGACAACATCTACTGCTCAGCCTACTGGAGAACCTGAAAAGTAATAATGTGCTGAGCATGGAGCAAAGCAAAGATCCTGTGTTGATACCCATTGATAAGCAAGGTGTGAAAGGTCATTGGGGTCGCATGTAAAGGTGAGGTCCCAATCAGCATTGCTGTGATCCCCTGGAAAAACAAAGCAGGCTTGAGAGACCAAGTAGATGACTCCGAATCCCCATGTATTATCTTCACAGCTCCAGCTCCTCAACAACAAACTCAATCAGGAACTCATTTAACGACTCTTGTGCATTTCAGTGATTTTTTAAAAATTCTTTCTGTATTGCAGTCAGTTTGTTTACATTTTGTTATTTGTTTACATGTTTACGCTACGTACAGTTTTTTTTTGAACTACCAATAAGTGGCAATTCAACCTCGCCCACAGAAAAAAAGAATCTCAGTGTTGTATGTGATGCAGTGTATGTACTCTGATAATAAATCTGGAAACTGAGCTTGCATCACCAAAGGAGTGTCTGGAATGGATGCAAAAAGGATGATTAGTTAAGAGGATAACGGACACCGTCATTCAATTCAACCCAAAGCCAGCCACACCCTCACTAATAGCCATTCCAAAAAAAGGACCAGCTGTCCTTTCACCACAAAGTTTAGCACGAGGGCACGCCTGAACTCTGCGAAGATTTCCCGCAGCTTCCAGGTGTCCCTGACGGCAACACTGAAGAGTATTCTCAACCCTTTTCTCTCCACTCGTATAGACAAAGTTGATGCTGAAAGATACGTCCTTTTATGGAAGAATCTAAAAAAAAAAGGGGGAAAACATTTCAGAATAAAAATTTGCCATTTGAGATGAAGATGATAAATTTATTCTCTCAAAAGTTTAGGAATCTTTGCTCCAGAGACCTACTAAAGCTGAATCATTAAAAGCTAAGATAGGCAGTTTGTTGTCTGTTGGCAAGTCCAGGATTATGAAGAAAGTAGAAATGTCTCCTATGATCTGACTCAAAGGACCACAAGGCCTCATCCCAGTTTAGTTTCTAAAGTTTTTTTTAAAACGTAAATGTCATTCAATATGTTTGGGTGATGAAACTGTCATGGAGGCATTGTTGATTTATGTGTAAGCTGTAACATGTTGTGTGTGCTGTTTGCAGCAGTTACAGTGAGAAGGTGAAGTGAAAAATATGAATGTTGGCAGGAATCCTGACTCAGATTTTGATGAATGAGGAACAAAGGTTGATAAATGGAGAGGTGGTAAAAGCTAGTTGGAATACTATTTGGGAATTCATTCAGTGACCTTGACTTGTGCTGTGAAATAACTGAAATTCCACGAGTGTTCTGACCAGATCCATCCTCAGATCTCAAACCTGATAACGAGTTCCACAGCCATGTTCCCAAATCTTTTCCAGCATTTATCTGGAAGGTTTCTGGCACCATCCAAAAATAGGCCTAATGCTAGCCTACTCCCCCATGGTCTCCAATACAGATTACATATTCTTGTTTTCTTCCACGCTGCATTCTTCACTTCTGACATACCTGTTCCAGCAACAAGGTACTTCCAGGTATAAACACATTTTTCTTACAGCAGTGCCCTCTAGTTATAACAAGAGCTTAAAACATTACAAAACTGAACCTTATTATTGACGCTTGCAGCCAATCAGCAGGGTGAATATAACAAGCTGGATCCAGCAATGATTATATGGAGAAGGCCGCATGATGTGCGACATCAAGAATTGTAAATTAATCACATCGGGATCTTCACGTTGATGTCAAGGACTATCCCATCTATATAATGTAATCATCATTCATTATATATCCTCAAATGTTTTTTTGTTTTTTTTTAAACTTTATTTATTCGTTCAAAAAACAATATATGACATATACGACAATTAACCATAAACATGAACGTTATTTTTTATATTTATTTTAAAAAAGAGAAAAGAAAAGAACCCCCCTTCAGCCAATATCCTCAAATGTTAAACTGAATATAAATATTTTAAAAAGAAAAAGTTTAAATAACATAAAAATAACTTTCAATAGACACAATTTTCAGATGTGACTTCATTATTTTCAACTAAACTACATATACGTCATGAAAATTAACAATTTAAATTCATACATTTACAATAATTGTGACAATTTGGTCATCATTCATTGGTACAAATTTATAATAATCAAAGAACAGGAGAAGAAATTAATTGATGTTGAATTTTTTTTTTCTTGAATGTTAATGACTCAAACTTCATAGTTTAATCAATGAGTAGACACCTATAGAAAAAAAGGATTTAACAAATTGTAAATTCCCTAATGTCTCAACAGAAACTGCTTACCTGGGGAAGGTCCGACTTCGGAGCTCTTTGATGAACAGCTGACTTCCGTTCTGCACTGGTCGTATAATATCCACCATATGTATGGGCTCATATTTCTGTCTCTTCTTTTTCACTAGAAATTATAAAAGACAAAGATGCTGCACTTGACACAGATTAGCAAATCAAAATATTTACACCATTCTCACAGTCTTTTACTTGGAATGCAATCTAAAAGAAAGAATCCGCCTCTTCTGCCCTTAGAATGTTCCAAAGCGCCTACAGCCAAGGCAGATGCGAGTCGCTGTTGTCGTGTTGGAAATGTATTACAGATGAAGATCCCACCAACAGCTAAAGAAATGAGCAGAATCTCTCTTTTAGGCTTTGTTGACTGATGCATGAAAATTCATCACCACCAACATCGCCTTGGAATCATTTGTGTCCACCTGAGAGGGAGATAGGCAATTCAGGTGTGCTGTCCCGTCTGAAAAGCAACTGTGTGGAATGGTTTTTTAAATATAGAAACATAGAAGATAGGAGCAGGAGAAGGTCATTCGACCCTTCGAGCCTGCTCCGCCATTCAACGAGATCATGGCTGATCTTAAAGTTCAGTACCCCGTCCCCGCCTTCTCTCCGTAACCTTTAATACCCTTATACTGAAGGAATAGATCTAATTCCCTCTTAAATATATTTAATGAACCTGCCTCTACTGCCCTCTGTGGCAATGAATTCCACAGATTCACCACCCTCTGGGTAAAGA
The DNA here is from genome assembly GCF_036971445.1 of Narcine bancroftii. NCBI lineage: Eukaryota > Metazoa > Chordata > Chondrichthyes > Torpediniformes > Narcinidae > Narcine > Narcine bancroftii. The sequence continues at coordinate 171,681,459 of NC_091473.1, read as the reverse complement.
AATTCCTCCTCATCTCGGTCCTAAATGGTTTGCCTATTATCCTCAAACCATGGCCCCGGGCTCTGGATTTTCCCTTCATTGTAAACATCCCATCTGCATCCATTCTGTTCAGTCCTGCCAGAATTTTATATGTCTCTATGAGATCCCCTCTCAATCTTCTAAACTCCAGCGAGTACAATCCCAATTTGCGCAATCTTTCCTCATAAGTCATTCCTACCATTCCAGGTATCAGCCTGGTGAATCGCCTCTGCACTCCCTCCATTGCAAGAACATCCTTCCTTAGATAAGGTGACCAAAACTGCACACAATACTCCAGGTGTGGTCTCACCAAGGCTCTGTACAGCTGCAGTAAGGTATCCTTGTTCCTATACTCAAACCCTCTTGATATGAAGGCCAACATACCATTTGCCTTTTTAACCGCCTGCTGTACCTGCATGCTTGTCTTCAGAGACTGGTGTACAAGTACCCCTAGGTTTCTCTGCACTTCCCCATCTCTTAATCTATTGCCATTCAAATAGTAATCTGCCCTCCGGTTTGTATTACCAAAGTGGATAACCTCACATTTATCCACATTGTAGTGCATTTGCCATGTATCTGCCCAGTCCCTCAATTTATCCAAATCACACTGGAGCTTCCTGACCCCCTCTTCCGTGCACACAACCCCTCCTAGCTTAGTGACATCTGCAAATTTGGAGATATTACATCCAATCCCCTCATTAATGTAAATTATGAACAGCTGGGGTCCCAGTACAGATCCCTGTGGTACCCCACTGGTCACCACCTGCCACTCAGAAAATGAGCCATTTATCCCAACTCTCTGTCTTCTACCTGCCAGCCAGTTCTCAATCCACATCAATACTTTTCCCCCAATTCCATGAGCCTTGATTTTGTAAGCCAGTCGTTTATGCGGGACCTTATCGAAGGCCTCTTGGAAGTCCAGGTACACCATATCCACTGGCTCTCCCCCATCTATTTTACCTGTCACCATCTCAAAAAATTCCAATAGATTTGTCAAGCACGATTTACCTCTTGTAAATCCATGTCGACTCCGTCCGATCCCTTCTCTGCTAGTCATATGCTCCGCTATTACATCCTTAATAATGGATTCCATCATTTTGCCCACTACTGATGTAAGGCTCACCGGCCCATAATCCCCGCTTTTTCTCTACCCCCCTTTTTAAATAGTGGGGTAACATTAGCTACCCTCCAATCCGTGGGTACTGATCCTGAGTCTATCGAGTTCTGGAAAATAATTCTTAAAGCATCTGCTATCTGAATGTCCACTTCCTTAAGTACCCTAGGATGTAGATTATCAGGCCCTTGGGATTTATCTGCCTTCAATCCCATCAATTTCCCCAAGACCATGTCCTTAGAGATACTGATTTCTTTCAGTTCCTCCCTTGCATTAGTCTCTATGTTTCCCAACATCCTTGGGAGGTTATTTGTATCCTCTCTTGTAAAAACAGAACTAAAGTAAGAATTTAATTGGTCTGCCATTTCCTTATTCCCCATTATATATTCCCCTGATTCCGACTACAAAGGACCTACTCTGGATTTCACCAATCTTTTCCTCTTGACATATTTATAAAAGCTTTTGCAGTTGGTTTTTATATTTGCCGCAAGCTTACTTTCGTAATTTATTTTTGCTCTCTTGATTAATCCCTTTGTCCTCCTTTGGTGCATCTTGAACTGCTCCCAGCCTTCGGTTGTGGTACTTTTTTTGGCCAATTGATATGCTCTCTCTTTGGACCTAATGCTGTCTCTAATTTCCCTTGTTATCCACGGTTGAGTCACCTTTTTTGGTTTATTTTTATGTCAAACCGATATAAACGATTTTTGCAATTTCTCCATTAGATCTGTGAATGCTTTCCATTGTCTATCCACAGTCAACTCCCCCTTAAACATCACCCAATCAATCTTACTTAACTCCCGTCTCATACCATCATAATTCCCTTTATTTAAATTCAGGACCTCAGTCTCGGTTTTAATTTCATCACTCTCCATGTTGAGTGAGAATTCGATCATATTGTGATCGCTCCTACCCAAAGGGCCTTGTACAACAAGATTGTTGATTAACCCCTTATCAATGCATAATACCCAATCTAAAATGGCCTGCTCCTGAGTTGGGTCCTCGACATATTGGTCTAGATAACCGTCCCGTAAACATTCAAGGAATTCCTCCTCCTCAGTATTTTTACTAATTTGGCTAGTCCAATCTATAAGCAAATTAAAGTCTCCCATGATGACAGCTGTTCCCTTATTGCACGCTTTTCTAATTTCTCTTTTAATGCCTTCCCTCACCTCTACACTACTATTTGGAGGCCTATATACCACCCCCACTAACATTTTCCGCCCCTTGCTATTCCTCAGTTCTACCCATATAAATTCCGCATCTTCCGAGTTGATATCCTTTCTGTCAATCGTGTCGGTCCCTTCTCTCACCATCAATACTACCCCACCCCCTTTTCTTTCTTGCCGATCCCCTCCTAAATATCGTATACCCCGGGATGTTAAGTTCCCAGGCTTGCCCACCCTGCAGCCATGTTTCTGTAATCCCAATCAAATCATATTTGTTTATCTCAATTTCCACAGCTAATTCATCTACCTTGTTCCGAATGCTTCTTGCATTAAAATATAAAGCCTTCAGATTTGTTTTTTTCACCCTCCTTGCTCTTTCTGATTTTTTACTTTCACTGCCTAACCTAACTTTTCCTGTTTTATCTTTTCTGTCCTTTGCCCTATCATACAGGTTACCACCCCCCTGCCAAATTAGTTTAAACCGCACCCGACTGCTGTACCAAACCTAGCTGCCAATATATTGACCCCTTTTGGGTTTAGGTGTAACCCATCCTTCTTGTAGAGGTCATGCCTTCCCCAAAAGAGATCCCAATGATCCAAGAAGCCAAAACCCTGTCATTTACACCAGCCCCTCAGCCACACATTCATTTTTCTTAACCTTCCATTTTTGTCCTCAGTTGCACTTGGCACAGGTAGCAAACCAGAGACCACCACCCTGGCTGTCCTATTTCTTAGTTTCTGTCCTAGCTCTCTGTAATCCTTTTTCAGTACTTCCTCCTTTTTATCTATGTCATTGGTACCCACATGTACCAAGACATCAGGCTGTTCGCCTTCCCCTTTTAGAATACCCTGGACCCGATTTGAGATATCCCGCACCCTTGCACCAGGGAGGCAGCACACCATGCGGCATACCTATCTGGCTCACAGAATCTCCTGTCTGTATTTCTGACAATGGAGTCCCCAATGACCACTGCATTCCTCTTTACCTTTTGGTCCACCATGCCAGGCTCAGTGCCAGCGACCTGGTCACTGCTGCCAGCTTCTGTCAGGTCATCTCCCTCAACAGCATCCAACAAAATAAACCTGTTACTGAGAGGGATACTCATAGGTGTGCTCTCCATTTTCCTGGTTTTTTTCTTCCCTCCCGTGACAGTTACCCACTTACCTGACACATCTGGTCTTGGGGTAACTATGTCCCTGAAAGTTGAATCTATCAACTCCTCACTCTCCCTTACCAGCCGTAGGTCCTCAAGTTGCAGCTCCAGTTCCCCAACTCAGTCCTTAAGGAACTGCATCTCGGTGCACCTGACGCAGATGTGGCTATTTGGGAGGGTGGGACTCACCCATGGTCCCACATCTGACATCCTGTACAAAGCACTGACCCCGTAGGCATGACTGAGCTAAAATAATGCCACTTACCTTTCTCCTCGCTTGCTTTTGCCTAAGCCTGTTGAGCCAAAGGCTGCAAGTCCCACTCCTTCAGTGCCCCACTCACTCAGTGCGCCGCTCCTCACTGGCCACTCCCTCCCCTTTTACTGGCCCCTTGACCAATTAACCTTTGACCAATTAACCCAGTCACTCTCTCCAAGCTCCTGCTCCTCTGACTCACAGCTCAAACTCCAGCTACCTCCTCCTCAGACTCCCAGCCCGATTTTAAAACAGCAATCACAACAAACTGCCAAAGTTGCTGGACAAAGAGGTTAAGGGTGTCATTACTAATTATAATTACTAAGGCGAAGACTAATAACTGACCTTCAACTCAAGTATGACTCCCTAATTAGATGAAGAAAGCTCAACCATGCTATGAAGAGATCAACTGTTATATTATTAGAATTCCTTTTATGTTAAGAATTGATTATCTTGCATTCAATCGCTTTTGTCTCACAGACACACACTGCATGAACCAATTTGGCAAATGTCTGAAGCCCTTTTTCACTTGGTGTTTGCTTTACTTTGTGATTATTCACCTCTTCTCAGGCTCTGTAACTTTTTTTTTCCTATTGGGACTTCTTTTGCAAAAGACTCTTTATATCTCTGCACAGCTTGAAATAACTTTTGACATTGAGAATACCTACCCAACCTGATCCTGATTCCATTCTGGGAGATTTGAAAAGGCAAGTGAGCCAAATTTCAGTGTTTCATCCATTTCTTGTGCACCTGAACTGTTATTTGGTCTGATGACAGAAACAGACCATTTCATTTTATTAGGCAATTCAATGTTTCATTTTATTACAGACACTGATGTAATACATGGGTTTCAGATTCCCAGCAGCAGAAAAAGAGGCAGAATTTGTTATTTTGAACCTTGACAGCAATTACACTGATCAGTTTATCTGTTATCAGATCTTGTGATTATTGCGTCCCTTGCTAACACCACCCAGACAAATGCACCGCGCTCTAACTTTTGATAAGTGAGGGGTTGGAAACAAAAGCAGAAAATAATGTGGAGCACTGTGGGCACCAAAATACAAGAATTTTCCATTAAATTGTCAATTTAGATTCAATTTAGAAATTCCATGAGAATGGTGATAACCTTTACGATTTAAATATTCTGAACTATCTTCTCTTCATTTGCCTTAACTATGCACAGCATGTTCCAGTTAAGGGTGTTATTACCAGTGACAAAGCAAATGATGATGAAGACAGATAGTCTGAATATTCTTACACATCATTTTTAAATGCATGACCAAGAGGCAACAGCTTCAAAATTATTGGTTGCAATAACAGTGCGCGCAAATACTTCATAACCTCGAGTCATTACACTGGAGATAAACTATTCAAATAAATACTTGAGCATGCTAACTGAAGCTAACAATTTTATTTTAAAACAGCAAACATTTCAAATAAAACTTGAAACACTGATATTTAAACTGATCATTCAGTTGATCGGTTATGGCACTTTTTAAGTGTAACACAAGCTCTGCAGCCTCTCTCGCAAACAGAAAGTGACCCCTTATAAGTCAGTCTCTGCGATTGATCATGTAATTTATGTGCATGAACTATGCGATTTTAGTCTGAAGATATACTTCTAAAATCCAATGCGTGTTATACACATGAATAATTATTGCTATTAGTTAATAAAATTCTAGGCTTTGACTTGATCAGTACTTGATCTGAAGAAAGCCTTCACCACATATTCAACCTCAGAAAGCAAATATTCCTCTTTGCCTTAATCAAACAAGATAAAATTTGTGATTTTAACGGGCAAATTACATGCAACGCTGAAGTGATTATGCTAAAACCTTTCCAAGAGGTATCAAAGAGCACTGCAACAGGACAAGAGAGGGTTACATGCTTCTCCCAGCAAAAAAATGGCCAGCAAATGTGAACCAAGAAGTATGTCAGGAGTTGTTTACAACTCACTGATGAGGTATGGTTCTGAACTGCCCCAGAATTAATAGTAATTTGCCAAATTTGACACTCCATTTTGACTAACATGCAGGTGAAGAAAGTAACAATTAAATCAGCCAAAAAAAAGGTGTAAACTTTTCACTGGCTATGATATTCTTAATCTGGTACATGCTACAGCTGTGGGCAATGGCTTGCAATCTGATTCTCCAGATAGCAGAATTGAACACTTACTCATACATGTACAGTCACACAATTAATATTAACGGAAATACGCACTGCAATTTACGACTGTCAAAACACATGATCAAACGGCAACTTGCATTGAAAAAAAAAAGAATTTTTAAAATGTTTTGGAGCAAGAACCAATATTAGTCAAGCATCTCAACAAGTAGAACCTGCAAACATGGAACTCTGAGAACCTATGCATAAATCCCTGGTGAGACCACACTTATAACATTGTGTTCAGTTCTGGTCACCTAATTACAGGAAGGATGTAGAAGCTATGGAGAGGGTGCAGAGGAGATTTACCAGGATGTTGCCTGGATTGGAAAATACATTTCATGACGCAAGATTAGCAGAGCTCAGTCTTTTCTCCTTGGAGTGAAGAAGGATGAGAGGTGACTTAATAGAGGTCTACAAGATTATGAGAGGCATGGATAAGGTGGACAGTCAGCACCTTTTTCTCAAGGCAAGTAGAGCAAACACCTGAGGACGTCCGTTCAAAGTGAAGGGAGGAAAGTTCAGGGGAGACTTAAGGGGTACGCGTTTTTTTGAAACACATAGAGAGCGGTGGGTGGCTGGAAAGCATTGTCAGAGGTAAAGGTAAAGGTTCCATTATTGTCGCAGATTACTATATTTAGAATGCAACATGCGCGAAATTCTTTAACTTTTGTCTACTGTGGTGGCAGAGGCTGGAATAATAGGCAGGGACATGGATGAAAGAAAAATAGAAGGTTATAATGTAGGGAGGGTTTCAATTTATTTTTTCGGGTAGGCTGAAGGGCCTATACTGTGCTATAATGTTCTATTAATATTCTTTTAAAATTATATTTGATCTTATCCTTACTCTGTATTTCCTTAAACCACAGAATGTCACAACACAGTTTATTTTGGCGCTGAAACCAGGACATGAATCTGTAAAACAGACTGGCCAGACATATTAAAATGTTCAGGTCGCTTGATTTCCGTGACTGTCACCTGTTAATGTCCAGCCTTTTAATGTCATCCTGACTCTTGACTCTTTCCTCTAGGATATACTCAGCACCTCGAGCCTGCTGAAGAAGGAAACCTCAGAAGCAGGTGGTCTTCTTGAACATGCATCATTATACTCTGCAAGCTTGCCAAACAAATGGTTCTTCAAACTGCATTTTTGATTACCATTATTTGAAAGAAAGGAGCAATAACTCCTCATTAACCTTTAACAACCAGTGACCCCATCCCAATTTCTAACATGTTAATCAATTAATTATTTCATTAAATGTGGATTTTTAAGCAGTCTATTATCAGGGAAAAAAATTATTTCTCAAGGCCATAAGATTACATTTCCTGGAACATATACAAAATAAATATCTCAAGTACAATTGAATATAACTAATATTTTAACTGTAAATTTACAGTTACTGTAATAAATGATTTTGGTGCAATGAATCACAATAACTTTTTCCCACCTCTAACTGACTCAACGTTCATTGGAATGCCAGGTTGCATGTCAAGAAATTTGCAACATATTACATCAACACCTGAAAAAACAGACTCTATATATTATCCCAGATTCAGACTGAAGGATGCCAAATTCAATAATAAAGTGATACAGACAAATGAAATTTATTTTGAAAGTTCAAAAATTATCTTAAATCATCCTTCAAACATAGCCAAAATTGTCACAAATGTTACATTTATTATGAGGGAATTGAGTGTTGATTCTTCTTCAGTTAAGAGAGTCTCTGAAGGACGAGATCCCCTAACTTTACTTCTATCCTAAAGCCAAAGGCCAAATCTTTTTCGATGATTCAGATGGCATTGAAGCTAGACCCTGGGTAACAAGGAACAGTCAAATAACATCATCTCAAAGCTGGCTTTCATTCAACAAACTTCACACAGCCTGATTCAAAATTTTCCTTCCTTTTCATAAACATGAAAGCCTACAAAGAAATAATTACGTTTCGCCAGTCCAGTATTTTCAAAATCATTCTTGCAAAGAGTTTATATCGCTTAGTAAATCTCAACTTCTTAACAAGCTACTCAGTTCTAGGACAATTAGGGATGGCCAATATGCAGTGGCCTCAAAGAGGTCTGTTCCGTGAGGTCATATACAGGGCCCTCCATAATGTTTGGGACAAAGACATTTTTTTTCCCCATTATTTGTCCCTCTGCCCCACAGTTTTAAATTTGTAATGAAACAATTCACATCTGATTAATGTGCACATTCCAGATTTTATTCAAGGTTATTAGTGTAAATTTTGGATTGACCATGTCAAAATTACAGCACTCTTTATGCATAGTCCCCTCATTTCAGGGCACCATAATATTTTGGACATAGCAATGTTATGTATATTAAAGTAGTTATGTTTAATACTTAGTTGCAAATCCCTTGCAATGATGTCTGTGATTCATAGACATCACCAAGTGCTGAGTATCTTCTCCAGTGATGCTCTCCCAGGCCTCTACTACAGCCATCTTGTTTTGTCCCTTTACATTTTCTCTTCAGCAGACGGAAGACATTCTCAATTGGATTTAGATCGGGTGACTGACTTGGCCATTCAAGGAATTTCCAGTTTTAAGCTTAGAAAAACTCCTTTGTTGCTTTAGCAGGATGTTTGGGATCATTGTCTTGCTGAAGGATGAAGCACAATCCAATGAGTTTGGAGCCATTTGCTCAAACTTGAGCAGATAAGATGCTTCTATACACCTCAAAATTAATTTTGCTACTGCCATCAGCAATTCCATCATCAATAAAGAGATGTGGGTCAGTACCTGTGGCAGCCATACATGTCCAGGTCATAACACGCCCACTACCATGTTTCACAGATGAGGTGGTATGCTTTGGATCTTAGGAAGTTCCTTCACACCTCCACATTTTGCTCACCATCACTGATTCACGTTAATCTTGGTCTCATCTGTCCACAACACCGTTTTTCCAGAATTCTGCAGGCTCCTTTAAATAATTCTTGGCAAACTGCAATCTGGCCATCCTGTTACTGTAGGTAACTGGTGGTTTGCATCTTTCCATGTAGCCAAGGTATTTCTGTTCTTCTGCAGTCATTGACACATCCACTTAGGTACACTCTTACTTCTTAATAATGTTGCAAACAGTTGACTTTAGTAATCCTAAGGTTTCGGCAACGTCTGTTACTTGTCTTTCATCCTCATAACAGCTTCTTTGACTTTCATTGGGCACAACTCTGGTCCTCTTGTTGAAAAAATGGCAACTACTGATGGCAAAGATGATCAAAAGCTTAGACGCAAGCCTAGCTCTCTCATACCTGCACCAATGAAGCAATTAAACATACCTGAGTACTCACAAACACCGTGAAGCCAAATGTTCCGAACATTATGGTACCCCAAAATGGGAGAACTATGTATAAAAAGTGCTATAATTTCTACATGGTCAAACCAAAATGAATACAATTAACCTTGAATATAATCTGGAATGTGCATTTTAATCTCGTGAATTGCTTCATTACAAATTTAAAACTGTGGACCACGGGGGCAAATAAAGGAAAAGAAATTGTGCCTTTGCCCCATGCATTATAGAGAGCTCTGTCAGTTGAAATTATTCTCCATCTGACACTTTTCTAAAATGTTAATATTGCAGAAATTGCACATCAATTGCAATGTTCCTGGGTCACAGCAGGCTAGATCAAAGGACATAAGAGAAACAAAATGTGCCACTTGATAATGGTCTCGACCGGAAACACTGACTATTTCTACCCGTAGATGATGCCCACTGAGACCCTTTGTTCAGAAACATCCACTCTTGAAACAGTCATGATGGAGTGTTGCGTAAGACTCAATGGGCCTAATTCCACTCCGATGTCTTGTTTCCTGTGTCTCCAGGTCTTCTCATCTTCCCTCTCTTTCTACATATTCACACACACACCCACTCCACCCCCCCCTTCAGAATCTATTTATGATCTTGCTTTTACCTGGAGCCTCTAACCACATTCAGGCATTCCTACAGCTTGCTATCTGCCAACCAATTGCAGCTCTAGATTCATCCACTTCAATGGCAGACCCTGGAAATCAAACTAATGTCATCTCTGGATTGGAGCAGTGCACAATGACGTGTGTTCACAGGAAAAAGACATTTGCTCAAGCAGAACACATAAGCAACATGAATTAATGGCACGATTTAAATTTTTAATTCCTTTTAGATTTATGTAATTGATCCTTCCTTTCCTAAAAATTGTCAAATTAAATTTGCAAATTACTGCTACTAATAAAACTTAATATTATTTTCTTGTCATTTTATCAGGCTTTGCAATTCTTTTGAGACAAAGTTTATTTGTGATTTAGATAGATCTTTTATTACTCTATTATGGTTAAATTCATTGCAAGAAATTCATGTTGTCTTTTCATTGCAAGAAACTGGGAAACACTTTGCTTTGGTTGCCAGTGCTAAATACATACAAGAATATCAGTCACTTTTAGTCTCTGGTTCCAATGACTACAGGTCAATGAACGTGTGAGGGTTGAGTATGCCCTGTGACTCATATTCTCGCACATTATTAGCACTCGGAACAGTAGTAACCCCTTTACTGAAAAATCCCTACTGTGGTATAATCATAGACCCAGACAAAATAGTCAAATCATTTGCATGGTCAACTTTTCTTGGCCCATGTCTGGAACTGGAGTTGAGCTCCGACATTTGTTATAGACAGAGGAAATGGCAAGCATGTTGTTAAAAGTTTTGTAACTCTTCGCATATAAACATAAAAACACCATTGCTAAGGTATACTCTAATAACAAAATCCAAGAGCACAACACTTACTCGTTGACTGGCCATGAGTTTTCTCACAGTTTGGGCAGTGATAGACATCAATGTCTGGGGCCTCATCCTCTTCCACGCCAACACAGCTGTAAACATTCCAAACACAAAGCAATGTTAAATATGAAAAAAATGCAATTACATCAAAACAATTATTTGCCTGTGATTGAATAATTGTTGTTTAACCTCTCTAAACTATATTTGAATTGCCTCAGATTGATAATAGATTCAATTAGATTAAAAGGTTTTACTTCAATTCTTATCCAGTGATATTTCCCCCACCCCCAATTCACTAATTTACCCACAGTCTCAAGTCCTATCACTGATGAAAAGCTATTACGGCAAGAGATGGCTAGATTGTAGCCAGAATCTCAAAATAATTTTCTCTCCTCTTTTGATCAGTGTGAATGTGGTGGACAAAGGACCCAGATCTGCACTGCACAATTGTATGACTCTTTAAAGTCTTTCACTGCAAAATCCAAAAAGGGGGCCAGCGAGTTGACAGTAATGGGGCTAGCATGCACACGCTCTATTCTGTCATTGCATTCAGTTCAGAGATAATCTGTATTTCCACATTTAATTCCTTCGACATCTGCCTTTGTCAACTTGTTATACTGGAATTAGACCTTTCATAACTTATAGCACTGAAACATCTGTACTTCATGATCATCTAAGCCTGCATAGAAATTCTTTATAAAGCGCAAAGGAATTCATAACAAAATTTTAAAAGCACAAAATTTTACAAATGGTCTTTTTTTAATGAGTAAAACTAGCTTACTGCTCAAAGAGGGCCATAATAAAGTTCCTCCTTCAGAAGAAGGATGATTGGAGAACTGACAACAAGGATTATATAATTTCTAAACATGTTCTGCAATGTACAGGCTATGATAGTGTAACAGTTCAGCTCCTGGAAAAGCAGAAGGCTGGAGCATTATCCAAGAAGCGCAAATTCAAATCACACCACAGCACCAGAGGAATTTAAATTCAAGTAATTAAATGAATGCAGAATTAAATCCCATCTCTGAAGGTGCTGGATTGCTCACCAATCTCCGTCATGAAAGGAAATATGCCATCCTCACCTCTCCATACATACATATCTATCCCCACCGTTCAGTTTTTAATGACGTGCTCAATCTAGGCAAAATTGAAACTGGACAATAAACACAGGCTTTGATCTTTGAATATTCTCCACGTTGAATAAATTTGAAAAATATATTGGTCAAAGAAAATGCAGGAATTTGGAGTAAAAAAAAACAAACTGCTGAAGGAACTCAGAAGGTCTTGCAGCCTTGGAAATAAAGAATTGTAAATTTCAGGTCAATTCCTTTTCCCGACAATGAAGTTCCTTCAGCAGCTGCTTTTTTTTTTAAAATAAAACTATTGGCCACAGAAAATGAAATTACTTGGCAGCATTCGATCAAAAATTGCAAAGTGAGTCATTGTAGAATCACATAACAAAATGTATTATTTAAAAACATTTACATATCGTTGTACAGGCTTTAAAAAACAGGAGATACAAATAAAATATCTTCCTGCGGAAAATCCCCTCCACTTAAACCACACATTGTTAGAATACTGAACATGGAACAGTGCAGTGCAGGCCCTTCAACCCAAGATGTGGCACTGGCCTATGTAAACCTACTAAACAATCTCAACCTTTCCTACCTCACACCCATGACCTAATCTTTTTGCATTCACGTGCCTGTCTGAGAGTCTTTTAAGTGCCCTTATTTTACCAACCTCCAGCACCACCCTTGAAAATGCATTCCAGGCACCCACTACTCCCTGTTTAAAAAACTTACCCTTGACTTCTCCCCTGAACTGAAACAGAATAGCCTCTGGTATTTGCTCCTGGTGCCCTGGGAAAGAGGAGCTGGCTGCCATCCTATCTTTGCCTCTCATAATTTTGTAGATCTCTATTAAGATGCTTCTCATCCTTCTTCATCCCAAAGAGAAAAGCCCAAACTCTGTTATCCTTGCCTCATAAGACCAGTTCTACAATCCAGCCAACGTACTGGTCAATCTCCGCTGCACTCTCTCAAAAGCTTCCACAACCTTCCTGTAAAGAGGCAACCAGAACTGAGCACAACATCCCAAATGTGATCTAACCACGGTTTTAGTGAGCTGCAACATTTCTTCACGACTCTTGAAATCAGTCCCCCAACTCACCATAAGCCTTCTTAACTATCCTATCAACCTGCACGGTAACCTTGAGAGATCCATGGATTGGACGTCAAGGTTTCTCAGATCTTCCCCTCTGTTAAGAATCCTGCCATTAAACAATCTTCGAGTTCAACCTTCCAAAATGTATCCAGATTGAACTCCATCTCCCGCTTTTCCACATCCAGATCATTGGGCATTTCTTGATTAACTGTTATGTTTCATGGTGTTCATTTTGTGCCATCCTTACTGTTTGTACACAAGAAACCAGATAAATTATTGTAAATGATAGAATAGAATTTTCTTTTCCAAAAAAAGCATCATTTCAGTCAAAACAAAACTAGACTCTTAAATCATCTATGCTTTCAGCCTTTTGTCGGATCATCCATTTTGAGATAACTGCATTCCAAAACACAAGAGACTGCAAATGGTGAAATTTGGAACCAATAAAAAACTGTATGAAGAACTTAGCAGGTGGAGCCGTATCTGCAGGGGAAACTGGGTAACGGACATTTCGAGTCAAAATCATCCACCAGGTCTAAGAGTATGCAGCAAATATAGCATGTGAAAAGGAGGGGTGAGGCAGAGGCTGACAATCAATAAGTGAAATCTGATTGGGGAGTGGAAGAATGATGGACAGGTGGAGCCACGTGTAGAAGTGGGACAAAGAATGATAGGGGATAGGTCAAGTCAAGTTTATTGTCATCTGATTTTACAAGTACCACCCGACAAAATAGCTTTCTCTGGTCCTCAGTGCAAAACATGCAGATATACAACCAGACATAACACACATGCAGTCAAAAAAATACATTTTTTTTTCTTTTCTTATTTGGCTTGGCTTCACAGACGAAGATTTATGGAGGGGTATGTCCATGTCTGCTGCAGGCTCGTTGGTGACTGACAAGTCCGATGCGGGACAGGCAGGTGCGGTTGCAAGGGAAAATTGGTTGGTTGGGGTTGGGTTTTTCCTCCTTTGTCTTTTGTCAGTGAGGTGGGTTCTGCAGTCTTCTTCAAAGGAGGTTGCTGCCCGCCGAACTGTGAGGCGCCAAGATGCACGGTTGGAGGCGAGATCAGCCCACTGGCGGTGGTCAATGTGGCAGGTACCAAGAGATTTCTTTAAGCAGTCCTTGTACCTCTTCTTTGGTGCACCTCTGTCTCGGTGGCCAGTGGAGAGCTCGCCATAGAACATGATCTTGGGAAGGCGATGGTCCTCCATTCTGGAGACGTGACCCACCCAGCGCAGTTGGGTCTTCAGCAGCGTGGATTCGATGCTTGCGGACTCTGCCAGCTTGAGTACTTCGATGTTGGTGAAGTCATTCCAATGAATGTTGAGGATGGAGCGGAGACAGCGCTGATGGAAGCGTTCTAGGAGCCGTAGTTGATGCAGTAGAAGACCCATGATTCGGAGCCGAACAGGAGCATGGGTATGACAATGGCTCTGTACACGCTGATCTTTGTGTGTTTCTTCAGGTGGTTGTTTTTCCAGACTCTTTTGTGTAGTCTTCCAAAGGCGCTATTTGCCTCGGCGAGTCTCTTGTCTATCTCTTTGTCGATCCTTACATCAAATGAAATGGTGCAGCCGAGGTAGGTAAACTGGTTGACCGTTTTGAGTTCTGTGTGCCCGATGGAGATGTGGGGGGGCTGGTAGTCATGGTGGGGAGCTGGGTGATGGAGGACCTCAGTTTTCTTCAGGCTGACTTCCAGGCCAAACATTTTGGCAGTTTCCGCAAAACAGGACGTCATGCACTGGAGAGCTGGCTCTGAATGGGCAACTAAAGCGGCATCATCTGCAAAGAGTAGTTCACGGACAAGTTGCTCTTGTGTCTTGGTGTGAGCTTGAAGGTGCCTCAGATTGAAGAGACTGCCATCCGTGCGGTACCGGATGTAAACAGCGTCTTCATTGTTGAGGTCTTTCATGGCTTGTTTCAGCATCATGCTGAAGAAGATAGAAAAGAGGGTTGGTGCGAGGACGCAGCCTTGCTTCACGCCGTTGTCAATGGAGAAGGGTTCGGAGAGCTCATTGCTGTATCTGACATATGCAGGACAAGTATTTTATCAATATAAATAAATAAATAAATAGATGTAGCTTTGTGCAAATTAGAGTCTCGGATGGTCAGTGTGAGTAGCTCCTTCGGTCGTTCAGTGTTCTCACTGCCCGTGCAAAGAAGCTGTTCCTCAGCCTGGTGGCGCTGGCTCTGATCCTCCTGTATCTCAGGAGCAGCTGAAAGACACTGTTTGCAGGGTGGAAGGGGGTCCTCAATGATTTTGCGCGCCCTCTTCGGACAACAATCCCAGTAGATCACGTTGATTGGAGGGAGGGAGACTTGTGGGTTGACCTCCGGTCCATTTCCCTGCAGCAACCAAACCACACTGTGATAAAGCCGGCCAGAACACTCTCGATAGTGCTCCGACAGAAGATTGGCATAATGGTGGCCAGCGTCCTTGCCTGGTTCAGTCTTCTCAGGTGGTGCAGTCGGTGTTGTGCCTTCCTGACAAGTGAGGAGATGTTGAGTGTCCACAATAGGACACAAATTAAAGGAACCTGGTGCTCTCTACTCTTCTTCAACAGAGTTGTTGATGTGCAGCAGAGGGTGGTCATTTCCAGTCCTCCTGAAGTCCACGATCACACCATTTCATGAGGTTTTCCACCTCTTCTCTGTAGTGCGACTCATCGTTGTTGCTGATGGGGCCAACTGTAAACTTGATGACTCTGTTGGAGCTGGATCTGGGGATGCAGTTGTGTGTGGGTCAGTAGTGTGAACAGGAGCAGGCTGAACAGACATCCCTGGGGTGCACCAGTGCTCAGCGTGACGGTGCTTGACATTCTGCGACCTATCCAGACAGACTGTTGTCTTTCCGATAGGAAGTCCAGGATCCAGTTACAGAGAGAGATGTTGAGTCCCAGCACGGACAGCTTCTCCACCAGCCTCTGGGACTGATCGTATTAAATCCCAAGCTGAAGTCAATGAAAAGCAGCCCGGCATATGAGGTGTCATTCTTCAGTTGGGCCAGGACGGAGTGAAGGGACGAGGCTATGGCATCATCTGTAGAATGGTTTCCTCTACAGGCAAATTGAAATGGATCCAGCATCTCTCGGAGGAGCGCTTTGATGCGATCCATTTTCAGATGCCTTAAACATTTCACAAATGGTGGAGGGCATTGAGGCCTGTTATTGTCATCCTATTGACTGTCCTGAAGATGTCCATGAAGATCCCTGTCTATTGGTCTGCATAGTCATCTGTACCTGACCAGGAATGTTGTCTGGTCCTGCACCTCAGCCGTGACCATGCAGGGGGGTCCATTCATCAGGAGAACACAGAGCTTTCCTTGGCGTCATGCATAGGTGATGCTCAGTCTGTCTGGAAGAGACGCCATTGTCCTTAACTCACAAGGTTGATTTGTGAGCCATTACAGCCTTCATCCCTTGCTATATGCGCCTCGTCACTGGTGTCACACAACTGTTTGTGGATCTTCCATGCATACCCACACTTTGCCTTCTGGACTGGACAGGAGAGTTCAGCCCTGGCTGATTTTAGTCCCGTCCTACACCCTGTCCTGAAGGCAACATCATGAGCTCAGAGAAAGGACCAGACCTCTGCATCCAACCATGGTTTCTGGTTCGCCCTGGTTGCGAAGCATTTGATCTCAGTGTCATCCTCAATGCAATTGCTGATGTAGCCAGTCACTGAGCTCTTCAATGCTTACATGACCATTGTAGGTGGCTGCCTCCCTGAAATATTTCTAGTCCATAGTCATAAAGCTCCAGTAGATGGAACCAAACAAGGGAGAGATGGTAAGCATTTGGAACCAGGTAAGAAAGGAGATGGGAAACCTTTCCTATCACCTATGCTCTCCCCCACCTTTTAGATCCACCTGATTACAGATCCTTCCCTTAAATGGCTCAACCAGCCTGTCTCCACCTTACCCTCTTTCCTTCACAACCTGGCCCATTACCCCTGTTCCCCCACTTCTGATTCCACCTATCTGCCTCTGTCCTTTCCCTGTGTGATTGAGTATATACTTGTTTTTGGGAGATAAATTGGGAAAGATTTGTTAGAGTGGGTCACATACAGACACTTTAAAACAGATCTCATTTGAAATACTGGAGCTCTGCTAATGCTAGGCATATTAGCCCCACAGCCTTTGCAAGAGCTTTCGAGAGTGCCCAAGATTGTTGTTTACAAAAAGGCGACAGATGAAAGAGCTTGTCGGAGCCACAGACAATCTGAAGAGGAACTTGCAGTTGCAAGAGGGTCATGTGGTTTTGCAAGCAGAAAGAGTCAAACAGGCTTTCTCTCAAAAGAGAGACACACTCAGAGAGATCACTTCTGCAGGGTTACAGACAGCAACAGCAGCTGGGACTGGAACAGGACAAGCTGGCAAGCTTGTGGAAAGCCTCATTTGGAAGACAGGATCTAAGTTCTTGGTTCAGCCCGGTCAAAGTCCTTGTGGTTCATGCAAGAGGAGAGGACTGGCTGTCTAATGCTTCACTTGGAATAAGGGAAACAAAAAGGAACTCTGTGGTTACCTGAAAGAATGAGGTTATCTTCTGGAGAACCTTGAAGGGACAAGTTTTGTCAACAAGACACTGAAGTGGCTGATTAACAAGGAGTCAGTTGTGGATGTCCTGGAACAACAAATCTCTCTCTCTGAAAACTGACAAGAACCTTCCTGAGCGGTAACCAAAGCCTGGTGAACTTTATGCATGTTAAATTCTGTGCACAGTATAAGTGCCTGCAGCCAGTGAACTTGGAGGAATGAGAAGTGAGATTGGACTGTGAATCAAAGAACTTTTCTGAACTTACACACACATGACATTACACATGCGCTTAGAATTAGAAGGGGGTTAAGTTAAGTTAGTTAAGTCAATAGTGATAAGTTAAAGTGTGATTCTGTTTTCATTTTTAAAGATAATTAAAAGCAACTTTTGTTTAAGTAACCATTTGTCTTGGTGAATAACTATTGCTGCTGGGTTTTGGGGTCCTCTGGGCTCGTAACACCTGCATCTCACATGTATTTGCTGGCAATCTTCCCTCAACATTCATCAACTATCCCTTTGCCTTTGCAGTTGTCCTGAAGCCTGACGAGTTCTTCAGCTTTTTCTCCCCAATCAAATTTACGTATTTTCCATTACAACACTTATAATGAATCTAATCTTGGTGGAACAACTGGCCTGGAAAATTGAATACATAGCTCAAATACAATAGCATTCACTCTGCACCACAAAATGGCCTTCCCTCTAAAACCTGACAGCAAAATTTTAATAGTTATTTTCTGTGGGGTGTATTTCCAGACCCATTGCTGACAAATACAGTATTCATAGGCACAGTGGCCAGTGATGTGAGTCACTCTGGAGCAAACAATGTATGGCAGGAGACCACAAAACTACAAGATATAGAGCATAAGTAGGCCATTCGGCCCATCAAGTCTGCTCCACCATTCCATCATGAGCTGATCTATTCTTCGACTCAGACAATCCCCTGCCTTCTGCCGATAACCATTGATATCCTAACTATTGCGATAGTTGGGTAGTCTCTGCCTTAAATACACCTTTAAATACTGCCTTAAATAATTGGCCTCCACAGCTGCCAATTGCAGCAAATTTTAAGGGTTCACCACTCTCTGGCTAAAGAAATTGCTCCCTATCTCTGTTTTAAATGGATGCCCTTCCACCTTGACGTTGTGCCCTCTTGACTTAGTCATCCCTATCCAGGTCTTTCAACATTCAAAATGCTTCTATGAGATTGACCATCAATCTTTTGAACTCCCAGGAAGTGGAGTCCAAGAGTCGACTGAAGAGTACCCATTTAAAACAGAGATGTGGAGAAATGTCTTTAGCCAGAGAGTGGTGAACCTTTAAAATTTGGAATTTGAACTCCCAAGGTGTACAGTCCGAGTCATCAAACATTCCTCAAATGCTAATCCCTTCATTCCAGCAATCATCCTTGTGAATCTCTCTCCAATGCCAGCACATCCTTTCTTAAATAAGGAGCCCAAAATTCTCCAGTGAGGCCTTGCCTGTACCTTAGAGACCCTCAACATGACACCCCATGTCCTGCTCCTCTCGATAAGAATACAAAATTTGCATTTCCTTCTTCACCACTGACTCACCCTAATGGTCAACATTTAGGGTGACCTGCCCAAGGATCCCAAATCCCTTTGCACCTCAGAATTTTGAATTTTCTCCCCATTCAAATAATAATCTGCCCTTTTATTCCTTCTACCGAAGTGCATGACCGTACACTGCCCAATCTCCTAATCTATCTATCTCTCTGCAATCACTGTTTCCTCCTCACGACTTATCTTTTGTATCATCTGCAAATTTAGCCACAAAGCCATTTATTCCACAATTCAAATCATTAACATACAACGTAAAAAGAAGTGGCTCCCACACTGAACCCTGCGGTACACCACTGGTATCAGTAGCAACCAGAAGAGGATCCCTTTATTCTCCCTCTCTGTTTCCTGCCAATCAGCCAATGCTCTACCCTTGCTGGTTTCTTTCCTGTAATTCCATGGGCTCTCATTTTGTGAAGCAGTCTGATGGGCCTCGTTAAAGCCCTTTTTAAAAGTCCGAACTTGAGCTCACACCTCCTCCCCCAAAACGAGACGCATCTTCCCCTCTCCACCTTCTGAACGGATCAATCCCTCCAGGACACCCTCGTCCACTCATCCCTTCCCATTAATTTCCCCCCCTTGGCACCTTCCCCAGTGGACACAAGAAGTGTCACACTTGCGCCCACGCCTCCACCACCGTTCGGAGTCTCAAGCAGTTCACTTGTGAACCTGCAGGGGTCATCGACTGCATCCGGTGCTCCCATTGTGGCCTCTTCGACATCAGCGATTGGATGCAGACTGGGAGATCACTATCACTTCATGGAGCGCCTCGGCTATTACTACCTCAATAGCGTGTTTCCTAGTGGCAACCTGTTTCGTTGCCCTGTCTCATTCCCTTGCTCTCATGTCACGCACCACTCAGAAATTGGAGGAACAACACCTAAGACTCCACCTGCGCACCCTCCAACCAGATGACATTAACATCGACTTCCCCCATCTCTTTCACCATAGGCCTTTTTTGTAGTGGTTAAAAGAAATGAAAGGCAGATATTCTCCCCCTTCACATCGCTGTACCTACCTTTCATAAAACAACAGCAGATGCAGCTGTATGCAGATTCCAATCCTTCCCGGGGAGGGGGGTATTCCCAGAGGTGGAGTGAGTCACTTCGCCTCGCTTCATATAAAGGCAATGCCACTGAAGGTGGTTGCTTTGGGCTCGGCTGAAGACATCATCAGCCTGTGACCCAGGGCTCCCAAGGAGACTGGTGCTGGGGTTAGGTCTCCCTCCTGCCACCCGGAAATGTCCTCTTCTTCCCGTGTGACAGTACAGATTCTATCACCAATGTGTATATATATACAGATTGTAGTGTAGGATGACTGTGATTGTCTGAGACTGTAGCCACACCTACTGGCAGGTCTTAAAGGGTTGCTCCCAACCAGACCAGGTCATTCTGGACTGGTTGACCTACATGTGATATGCTCCAGTCTTTTAGTTAATAAAATGAGTGTATGCTCCAGCTGAAATGCCTCGACATCGACCCACAGTCAGCTACAGCTTTCGTTTGGATCAACAAGTCTTTGGTTCTTTCGACGCGCTCAACAATTTTATTAACTAAAAGACTGGAGCATATCACAAGTAGGTCGACCAGTCCAGAATGACCTGGTCTGGCTAGGAGAAACCCTTTAAGACCTGCCAGTAGGTGTGGCTACACTCTCAGCCAATCACAGTCATCCTACACTACAATCTGTACATGTACACATTGGTGATAGAATCTGTACTATCACTGTTCCCCTTCCTCCCTCGCTCCTTCAACTGAGCCGGGCTGAGGAAGGCAGAAAAAGGTGCAGCGAAGCCTGACAGGATGAGTCTCTATTTGTTTTAGTGCGGGATCAATGACCGCCTTCGTTACCCATAATCCCCCAGGCAGCTGGAACCGCTCTACATTTCCCAGAGAGGTTTGAGCTGCGTGGGGGATTATGGGTGACGAAGACAACCACAGCTCGGCGCGTATGTCTGACCTCACGTCAAAGGGTGGCGCTACTGCGCTTTGCCTCCCTCAGCTCCAGACACCGCTCTCCATAAAAGGAACGCTGGAGCAGTTTTATAGGCCTTCTCCATAAAAAGGAAATCCACCTTTTCTTTCCCCCTTCATTCAGCCGGCTGCAATGTAGCGTTGCCCCACAAAAGGGCTCATCTCTTTTCCTCCAGTTCAATCTCTATCTTCCATTCTTTTCTAGTCTTTTTATTAAGTTTCCGTTTAATAAACATAAGAGATCGGGATTACATTAACAACGGTTAATATATAGACAAATACAGACAGCAAGCAATATATATAAACTGAGCCTCCCAATCTCTTAGAGGCCAAACATGCAAAGGAATCACCTTCCATTTTCCCCATCTCTTTTCAAATTAAATTCTCACCTTTCTTCTCTCCTGTCCTCTGATATGCAATTAACACCTTTTGTCTATCGGTCTGTACTCTTCCCCCTCTCATTCTTCCCTTTTGTTTTTAAACCCCAGCTTGTCATTTTTTTGCACATACCTTAAGGAAGGGCTCAGGCCTGAAACATCGGTAATATAGCTTTATCTCCAATGGACGCTGAGAGACCGGCTGAATTCCTCTGACATCTCTGCATTTTGACTACAATCACAGCGACTGCAGACTTTTGTGTTTTGCTCTAATAGGATATTTAAGATCAGCTTTATTTATTAACCATTTTTAAAATAAAGTCTTTGGCCCAGCCCAACTGAAAAGCATGGATTAATTTCATTGGAACCTCCTGCACTCCATTTAAGTAGGTTGAACTGCTTTCTGTTAGGATACAAGGAAAATTCAGATGGACTTTCAGTATTGCTTGGAAAATTATAATATGAGAATGGCATTTCCTTAGTGACCAACCAAGAGGGACAAGAATTGAGGGCAGAGACACATCACATTGACAACCAGCAGGAAAATCACCAACTGCAAGAAAATAAAGATACAACAGAACATGCCGCAGGTGTTCAGACCTGCAGGGTAGAAGAACCGATTTTCAGAAGCCATGTGGCGGGTAGATCAAGTGGATGTCGCCCCTGGCAAAGAGCAATTGATGAAGCAAAGGCATCACTTGTAAAACACGCACTTGAAAAGATTTCACACAGACTTTTATTTCTATGCCACTGTGGCAGCAATGTAAATGTAAATAAAAGGAATATAATATTTACCAATCGAAATGAAGATGTTTAAAAAGTACCTGTAATAAATAATAGCTAGAAGTGAAGCTTCCTTGAAAAGGAAGCTCATTGTTAAGAGAAAAAAAGCGTTGCCAAAGGTAGAAAAGGAAGTTATAAAAGCAATTTAGAATGAGGTGAATGTTAGAAAGCTGAAATGAAGGTCAAAAGTAGAAGTGTCAGCAGAAAATCGCCTCAAAAAGAGCAGGAGTCTACCACTGGACTTCAAGCCTGCTGCACCATTCAATAGGATCTCCACTGATCTATGCTGAGCCTCCGCCCCTTTCCTGCGATAATTCCGTTGTTGATAACCATCAGTTCCTCGATTTTTCAAATCTGTATCTATCACTTTCTGAAGTATTTCTATTGATCAGGCGTCTTTCACCACTGGGAGAGAGAATTCCTGATTCACCATCCTCCGAGGGAAGACATTTTGATGAATCTTAGTTTGAAAAGACCAGTCCCTTATCTGGCAACCATGATCACAAATATCAACCCCATCAAGCCTCCTTATGATCTTGTTGCATCTTTTAATAACAATTCATTCATTGAAACTCCAAGGAATACAGATCTCACCAGATCAACTGGTATGAGCAGCAATTTTTAAAAAAAAAACACTGAGTTGACCTCACAGATCAACGGTCGAATCCAATAACTGGCCAGTTCCACCATAAGGTGGCACAGTTGGTTTAGCAGTTAGCACAACGCCTTTACAACACCAGCGATCGGGACCAGGATTCAAATCCTGCGCTGTCTGTCAGGTGTTTGTGCGTTCTCCACGTGTCTACGTGGGATTTTCTGGGGGGGCTGCGGTTTCCTCTCACCATTCAAATCGTGCCAGGGTGTAGGTTAACTGGGTGTAAATTGTCCAGCATGGACTCGTGGCCGAAAGGGCCCGCTACCTTGCAAAATAAAATAAATAAATAGATGACAAAGGAAAGGTCAGTGATCCAAAATTATTCAATTCAATAAAAGGACCCAAGAACAATAATGTACCTCAGGAGAAAAGTGCTGTTCCTCACATATATATGGTTGGTTTAAAGAGTGAAATTTCAGGTTTCCATCAGTTCCACAATAATTTTTTTTCCCTCTACCTCCTCCAGTCAGATTCACCACACCCCTGTTGGACAGGACCACCAGCATTTGTGCTGTATGGATTCCCATTGTCCATTTCTTATCAAGGACATTTCATTTGATCTCTCCACCATTTCCCCTTCTCAATTACTTAGCATGCATGCTTTCTCACTCTCCCAGTTCTGATGAAAAGCGTCCACCTGAAACCTTAGCACTGTTTTCTCCCTCCACAGATATTGTCTGAGCTGCTAAGTCAGTATTTTTGGTGGGGTTTTTTTTTATATTTCCGACATGTGCAGCTCTTTTGCTTGCAGTTAAGATTTATCATGGGACAAAGTCTAACAAAATATGACAACAAAAATCAAGTGATCCAGCCAGAGTGTGCACACGGGCCTAAGGAAAGCTGATATAACCTATTTTAGGTGAATTCTCAGATCCTGCAGGGGATAGGTTCACACTGCAATTGCATCAGTGGAATAATTACTTCAACTGTTCTTATTAGTAGACTAACTTCTTCTTTTGCTAAAAAAGAAAATTGGGATTTCCCTGCCTGCATGGTAAAGAGTAGAGTATATTCATTTTTATGGTCATGTTTTCTGCTGTTTTATTTCTGTGCAAGTATAACAGCATTTTATTTACTTTCAGGCCATCAGTATGTACAGAGCTATACAACAAGTCTTAATCAAAATACAGGATCTTGGGGACATAAGATAAATTTGACCATTTTGTATCTTCTCCATCTCATAAACTACTCTCAAAATTAAATCCATTTAAATCATTCATTCTGTTTGGAGAAACAAGGGCAAAGAGTAAGGGTGGGGTGTTGCAGGATCAACCAGCACCAAAGCCGCCACACAGACCCCCGTCGCTGGGCACTCCACGAAGACTCCTGCAGCCTGCCAAGGCCTCACGGAAGTGACCGCCATCCTATGTAAACACTGTTGGGACTAACTCTGCCCCGGGGCATTGGCAAGTGAACCGGCGTGGACTTGAAGGGCCGACATGGCCTGTTTCCACGCCATATATGGTTATATATCAAAAACAACATTCTACAAACAAAATAACTCAGTTTTATGCAAACAAGTTATTCTCTTTTAAAATTCATACTTATGCCTGAATTCACAGGTGTTAATACGGTTAACATTTTAACCACGCCAAATGCATTAAGACTGTTTTGTCATTGGGTTTCATCTGTTTTTGTCAGCCACAAGGAGCCTTGATCAACTCGCACCTGCTGTTATACGCTGAAATTATGAAGTTACAGACACCTGCCCTCATGATACATAGAAATTAAAGGCTTCACAAGCAAGAACCTATAATTGTACATTGCTCCAGTTTCTCACAATGTTCCAAAATATTTTCTACATAATTAATTATCCTTCAATCAGTATTATGCAAACAAACATGGCAGTAATTGTGCACACAGGAAGAAATCAAGGACAGTAATAAGATGACAAATGAATTAAGGGAGGAATATTGACCAAGACAGGCCCCACTTTGAAAGGATAAAGGGCATTTGGTCCAAATTAGAGGAAAAAATAACAAATGAAACTATTTGGCCGATGCATAGTTTTCAGAAAATGGGATTAATACAAGAGTCCAAGGATGTGAACAAAGCAAACAAACACCAATTTATAAAATAAGTATTAAAAATAAGGATGTGGTCCAACAAGTTGATGTTTATCCTCATCTTCGACAGCCCTTTGGGACCGAATAAACTGCACATGCTGAAAATCTAAAATAACACCACAAATGAGAAGTACTGGAAACACTCGGCAGGTCAGGCAGGATTGGCAATGAGATATAGCATTAACGTTTCACATCTAAGACTTGACGATAGGTCTTCAACTTGAAATATCACTTGTTCATATGTCCAAAATCTAAATGGGCAGTATGCATTATGTTCAAAGCAATCAGGCCTCAGATCAGGTTTAATGGACCAAGGAGCCAGAAGTCTCGAATCAAGGGAGAGGCACAAGGGAAGGAATTGCAAACAGGCTTCAAGACTGCTTGGAATTTGAGAAAATAATTTGGCCTGTGGCTTCAGTCAGAAGAGAGTCAGAGCAGTGGAACAAAAGAGATCCAGCCTTGTAAAGGTTAAAACCTTGTGTTTTTGATTCTTAGTTAATTTTGTGCCTATCTAATTAAGAAAAAGTATTGTTTGTAGTGTTACCATAGTGGCTATGATGTAATGTGTCGTAATTTCCACACAAAGAGCTTGTACCTCTTTCTTCAACGAACTATGAAGGTGATGTGAGCTCAAGACCGTTTTCTTTGAATTTGTCTCATCTTATTTCATCTCATTTCTTCTTGCATATCGCTTTAAAGTTGAATATCATTATATCTCTATAATTATACAGAAAAAAATCTTAATACACAAAGTTATGCAAAATGTTTGTCTGTTTTATCAACAAATTAAGACTACATATAGCTGCATCTACAAAGTTTGGTTTATTGGATTAATAAGATAGTAATTTGGAATATCATCCCCACGTTTCCTTGAAGATGACATGTTTTGAAATTAGGAAATACTAGAACCTGGAAAGTGTCGTCTATATTTTGATTCAAAGAAAATTATAATTGTGAACTTTGTTTGGAAGAAAGGCTCGTAAAATTTGTTTGAAAGAATTCAACTTGTAAAAAGCAAAGAGACATTCTCACTGTAAAAATAGAATATTCCAGAAGCCTCTATAAGAAGATGTAGCTGAATTGCGCAGTTTTCTTTTTTTTTCTTTGGCTTGGCTTCGCGGACGAAGATTTATGGAGGGGGTAAAAAGTCCACGTCAGCTGCAGGCTCGTTTGTGGCTGACCAGTCCGATGCGGGACAGGCAGACACGATTGCAGCGGTTGCAAGGGAAAATTGGTTGGTTGGGGTTGGGTGTTGGGTTTTTCCTCCTTTGCCTTTTGTCAGTGAGGTGGGCTCTGCGGTCTTCTTCAAAGGAGGCTGCTGCCCGCCAAACTGTGAGGCGCCAAGATGCACGGTTTGAGGCGTTATCAGCCCACTGGCGGTGGTCAATGTGGCAGGCACCAAGAGATTTCTTTAGGCAGTCCTTGTACCTTTTCTTTGGTGCACCTCTGTCACGGTGGCCAGTGGAAAGCTCGCCATATAATACGATCTTGGGAAGGCGATGGTCCTCCATTCTGGAGACGTGACCCATCCAGCGCAGCTGGATCTTCAGCAGCGTGGACTCGATGCTGTCGACCTCTGCCCTCTCGAGTACCTCGACGTTAGGGGTGTGAGCGCTCCAATGGATGTTGAGGATGGAGCGGAGACAACGCTGGTGGAAGCGTTCTAGGAGCCGTAGGTGGTGCCGGTAGAGGACCCATGATTCGGAGCCGAACAGGAGTGTGGGTATGACAACGGCTCTGTATACGCTTATCTTTGTGAGGTTTTTCAGTTGGTTGTTTTTCCAGACTCTTTTGTGTAGTCTTCCAAAGGCGCTATTTGCCTTGGCGAGTCTGTTGTCTATCTCATTGTCGATCCTTGCATCTGATGAAATGGTGCAGCCGAGATAGGTAAACTGGTTGACCGTTTTGAGTTTTGTGTGCCCAATGGAGATGTGGGGGGGCTGGTAGTCATGGTGGGGAGCTGGCTGATGGAGGACCTCAGTTTTCTTCAGGCTGACTTCCAGGCCAAACATTTTGGCAGTTTCCGCAAAGCAGGACGTCAAGCGCTGAAGAGCTGGCTCTGAATAAAGCTAAATACATGGAAGACACCTGTGACCTTGGAAAGATAAGATATAACTCTGGTTAGCAGAATCTGGCAGGAAACCCAGAAGAATGTGTTCGAAAAGTTATTATAAACAACTGATACGAAAATTTGTGTGGAGAACCACACAAAGACAATTCAGAGAAATTCTCTTAATGGGACCAACAAGAAACAAATTTGTTTACAGATCCAAGGAACCAGGATAAGCCAGGAGAAGGAAGGCTGTAGTGTGAAGAACCCAAGATGGATAAGAAAAAAATTCATTGGACTAAAGATCTCAAGCAAACAGCTCCTCTCAAAGAACTGTTTTGTTGTGAGTTGAGCTAGCAAAGCGGACCAACAGCGCTTGGCAGGAGGTTGGAACCAGCCACCAAAGAACAATCGGCTTCAACTACCAAGCAAGAAGAGGACACAATCAAGGCACTACAGGCCTCCTTAGCTGACTTAAAGGTTAGTGGAACTGGAACAGATAAATGTATGCTGCGAAGTCCCACTGGTGCTGCATCAAGCAAAATGCAGAAGATAGAAACTCAATCAGCGATATCTGAAAGTCAGATGTGAATCTTGATGATAGTATTTCCAAGGTTATGAGCGTAGGATTAGGGTTCAAAAGCATCTCGAGCAAGTACAACTTTGCCTGCTTCAAACATATCAACTGTGCATGCTAAGGTGCAAGCAGACTTGGCTACTATCTGCAGAATGTGACTGGTTGGAGAAAAGAGATCCTTTTGAGGATAAGGAAGCTGATATCAAGATTCAGCAAGAACAAAATAGATTATTGAATAGAGAAAAGACTAGAGCTTGAGGAACAAAGTCAAAGCACTGGCTCAGGCTTCTGCAAGATCTATCACCCAAAGTGAAAACCCAAAGGGCTCGGACCCAACATTCCAGCAGATCAATGGGTCCCGCAGCCACAAGAAACAAGTATATTTGAGCAAGGAGCTACAGGTGGTGCTGCTAGTGTTCAAATGTCAATCACCAAACCCGTGGAGAGGGCTAGTGACATTCTATCTCTTCAGAGCGCACAATATATGAATCTTCCCAAAAGGAGAGCATGTCAAAAAGGTTCAACCATGCGAGTTGATCATACTCAACAACTGATGTCTCTCCGTGTTGCTGAAGAACCAGCGACAAGTCAAGGATCCCCACCAATGCCATCACTTATAAGTCAAGGTCCTACACCTATGGCACCAGTTCAAGTTCCGTATACTCCATTCACAAGACAACCAGTCACAAGCCATGGTGGACAAGACAATATAATATCACTCATAACAAAACAAAATGAAGTTTCAGCTATGTTAGCTCAGCAGCAAGGTTCATATGGTTTACCCAAGAAGGAAATTCCAGTTTGTAAATGGAGAGTCATTACAATATCTGATGTTCATGAAATCCTTTGAACATCACTTGAAAGTAATACTAAAAACGCCAAGGATCGTCTGTATTACCTGGAACAGTCTACTGGAGGACAGGTGAAGGAGTTAGTCAAATGTTGCCAATATATGGATCCAGACCAAGGTTTTAAAAGGGCAAAAGAATGATTGCATTATCATTATGGCAATGCGTATAAAATCTCAAGGGCCCACAGAGACAAGATTATTTCTTGGTCAGCAATAAAATCAGAGGATACAAAGACTTTAACAAGCATATGCACTCTTTCTGAGAGGATGTCGTAACGCAATGGGAAGCAAGAGCTGAATTTTCTTGCTAATTTGTCGAATATTGTCAATAAATTACCTTATAAGCTGAGGGACTTCTGGAGAACCAGATTTGCAGAGTTTAAGATGATTCCTGGAAGGGACGCCACTTTTGTGGATGTTGTGCAATTCTTGAATGGCATGTTTACACCATACCAGCATTTGAAAATATTAAGGACACTTTAATAGTTCCTAAAGATGTAAAGAAGTCTAAATCATCGTCTCAACAGAAACCAAAGGGAAGTACCTTTGTTACTGCTGTGTCAGAAACAAGAACAAGGAAGCAATGGAAAAAGAAGATCACACTGTTCAGGAAAACTGTTTGTATTGCAAAGATAGGCATGCTTTAGAAAGATGTTCATAACCATATAACCATTTACGGAGCCATGTTGGCCTTTCAAGTCCGCACCGGTTCACTAGAACAGCTCCACTAGCTCAAACCTCCCGCTCTCTGCCAATAACCCCCCAACCCCCTCACCTCCATGTACACATTCAACCTTTTCTTAAATGACAGAAGGGACCCTGCCGCAACTATCTCACTCGGAAGCTCATTCCATTCTGCCACCACTCGCTGAGTGAAAAAGCCACCTCTAATATTTCTTCAGAAAAATCCAGCTAAACATAGTTATCTGCAGAACAGTCTGAAGACATCAGTAGGTGAGCACAATTGCACATTCGGAAATGATCTTGGTTTTCCTGCTGTCTTCTATTGTAGTTGGTTGGTGTTAAACAATGGAGTCTTTTGTTTTGTGATGGCAGAGGGGAAGAAGTTGTTGTGCCGCTGAGTGTTCACCTTCAGGCTCCTGTACCTTTTTTCTAATGGCCATAGAGTGAAGAGAGCATTGCCTGAGTGGTTGAGGTCCTTGAGGATAGAGGTTGCTTTCTTAAGACACCACCTCTTGTAAATGTCCTCAATGGAGTGAAGTCTGGTGCCCGTGATGTCATAGGTTGAGTTAACAACCCTCTGGAGTGATTGGAGAAAAAGTCGTAAGATGAGAAATTAACCTTTTTAAAGAACGGAATACATCTTGGTTGCTTGTGTAGAGGACACATCAGCAAAACCCGTAATACACAACTCAGTTGTGATATATGCAGTTTAAAACATCCCAAGTTACTGCATACTCAATGAAGTAAAGTTGAGAAGGATGTCAAACAACCTGAATCCAAGATTAAAGCCACAGTCAGAGAGAATGCCTCAGCTTCAGTTCAGACAAACAGTCTCATTGGGACCGGTGACAAAGCCCTCTCAATAGTTCCTGTACAGGTTAAAGCTAAAAAGGGAAGCTTCATACTGAAGACCTGCGCATTTCTTGCTCCAGGAAGTACCGCATCATTTTGTACTGCTGAATTAATGAATAAACTTAACCTTCATGGTAAAAGATCACAGATCTTGTTGAACACAATGAATAATGAAAGGAACATTGAAACTAACGTAGTTTCAGTTTGACAGATTGCTGGATTGAATAGCAATGAATTTTGCGATCTTCCAAGTGTATATACTCAGAAGACTATGGCTGTGAATGAGAATATTCCCTATCAGGATGATATCAAATAGTGGGATCATCAAAAAGACGTTTGCTTACCCAAGATTGATGCCAAAAATCAAGTTGCTAATTGGATTAGATGTACCAAAAGCTATTGAACCTCGAGAAGTAATAAGGAGTCAAAATGACAGACCTTATGCCGTAAGAACATTCCTTGGATGGACAATTACCCGACCATTAGGAGGAAAAGTGAATAATCATCAGGAGTCGTCAAATGTAAATGTCAACAGAATTTCAGTTGTCAAACTTAATGATCTGTGGGAACAACAGTTTAAAATTGATTTCCCTGAATGTCTCAAAGATATTCAAGAACCTCCAAAGGAAGATAAACAGTTTCTGGATTTAGTTTCAAATTCCGTTAAATATGTTGATGGTTATTACTGTATAGTATTACCTTTGAAGAAAAGGGAAATTTCTATGCCAGACAATAAAATAATTACAGAACAGCGTATACGACTTTGAAGAGAAAATTCAAGAGAAATTCTTCTTTTCATTTCGAATATTCCAATGTTATGATGGAGGTGATAACCGAGATAACAGAAGATATCTTGGAACGTAAAGATGGTAGAAAATGGTATTTACCTCATCACGAAGTTACACATCCACAAAAGGAGAAACTACGCATAGTATTTGATTGTGGAGCACCATTGCAAGGAGTTTCATTGAATTCTCAACTTTTACAAGGTCCAGACTTAACCAGTGTCTTTAATAGGTGTTGTGATAAGGTTTTGTAAAGAGCCTATTTTAATTGCTGCAAATATTGAACCAATGTTTCATCAAAGTTCCATCAGAAGATCATGATCTTCTACGATTGTTGTAGTGGCTAAATGGCAATTACATTAAAGATATGATTGAACACAGAATGATAGTTCAATTATTTGGAGCAACTTCATCACCGAGTTGTGCAAATTTTGCTCTCAGGAAAAGTGCTGAAGATAATGAAGAGTAATTTAGTTCTCAAACTATAAACATCATCAGAAATAATTTCTATGTTGATCATCTCATTTCAGTGGTTTCAGAAAAACCAGCAATAGATCTTTATCATGAGTTAAAAGAAATCTGTAATAAAGGAGGTTTCTTCCTTACAAAATGAATTAGCAATAGTCGAGATGTGTTGGCTGTTATTCATAAGGCAGAAAGACCAAAGAATTGTGACGTTCTACCTGTTGAAAGGATTCTAGGAGTGCAATGGTGGGTTCAATCTGATGTTTTCAAATTCAAAATTGTTTTAAAAGAACAGCCTTTAACAAGAAGAGGTATTATTTTGATTGTAAGCTCAATAGATGATCCTTTGGGAATATTGGCACAAGTATTATTAATAGCCAAGAAAATAAATACTGCAAGAATTGTGCAGAAAACTATTTGGATGGGATGAAACTATACCAGATTCCATCACACAAGATTGGATTGAAAATCTTTAAATTTTTCAAAAGTTTGAAGTCAACAGATGTTTTAAACCAACAGACTTTGGAATTGCCCCATTTGCTCAGTTAAACCATTCTGCTGATGCAAGCGAAGATAGTTATGGTACTGTCAGTTATTTAGTACTGCGAAATAACCAAGAGTGAGTACATTATGGATTTGTAATGGGAAAAGTCTGAGTGCCTCCATTAAAGCCAGTCACCATACCTCGAATGGAATTGACTGCCACTACTATGGCTAGAAAAATGGACACTGTGTTAAGAAGAGAATTACAGATGGAGTTAGCAGATTCTGTGTTTTAGACTGATAGTACATCAGTGCTTAAATGCATCAATAACAAAACCATAAGGTTTCATACCTTTGTGACTAACAGAATTAATGAGATCAAGTAGGTTTCTCATTCTAATTAATGGAGCTATGTTAAAACAGTGGATAATCCAGCTGACATGGCTTCACAAGGAACAAAAGTTCAATCGTTTCTGAAAAGAGCCAACATTTGCGTGTTCAATCCTTAATTTCTTTTGCAATGTCAAGAAGATTGGCCTCAAAATCCTGAAGAGTTAAAAGAATTTTCAATGGAGGATCCAGAAATCCAAGACACTAACGTGAATACTATACAAATATCTAAGGAGAATGATCCAATCATCCAATTAATTTGCTATTATTCTTCATGGTTTCATTTGAAAAAGGCAGTAGCATGGATTCTTAGATTAAAAACTATCCTTTTAAATCGTATCAAGAAAGAGAATTTAAAGTCTAGAAAGAGCCGTTACTTAATGAATCCTGAATTGCAGATCATTCATTTTTGTCAAAAAAAGAGGTTTGATAATGAGATATCAAAAGTGAAGAAGAATCTGAATATAACAAAAGCAAGTTGTTTTTACAAGCTAAATCCTATCCTTGTAAATGATGTATTGAGAGTTAGAGGAAAATTGGAAAAAGCAATAATGCCAGAAGGAAATGAAACATCCATTTATCTTAGATAAGGTATTTTGAGACGGTGGCTACACTGCTCCTACAATAACACACACAACCAGACGGGTTGAGCTCAGTGAGCAGACTAGTTTATTGCAAGCTGCTGGGTTGCACTTATACTCCCAGCCCGGACCTGGCTGAGAACCGCGCTGCAGGGCGCTGACGTCATCTGGGCGTCACGTGGTCCCCCAGTGCGGGTTTCTGAGCCCTGTGCTGGAAGAAAGGGAAAGCCCCCCGAAGTCACCATTTTGGGCGGCTGCCCCGCCGTGTGCCTTACAAGCGGGGCCAGTACGCCTGCCTCGTGGTGAGCTGCCACACAGCACCCCCCCCCCCAGAACCGACGCCAATATCCTTCTTTGCCGGACGGCCTCATTTCTTGGGCTGGGCAACGACCACGGGCTCAGTGGGATCGAGGTGCACTGGCTTCAGCCTGTCCATGGTAAACAGTTCCCGCCTGCCACTCATGTCCAGCGTGAACGTCAAGCCGGAACGCTATACAACCCTGTACGCCCCCTCGTACAGTTGCTCCAGAGGTGCCGCGGTTAGGACCCGCTGAACGAAAACTTACTCCACGGAAAGCAGTTCGCTGAAAAGGTGCCATGCCTGGGCGGCGATGGGGGTTCGAACGAGTCCAAGCGCGCCTTGAGGTGAGCAAGTATTTCGTGCGGCGACCATTGGGGATCGTGAGGTGCGTTGACAAACTCACCAGATAGTGCCAGCGGCACACCGTAGACCAGCTCAGCTGATGACACCTGCAGATCTTCCTTGGGAGTGGAGCGGATGCCCAGGAGCACCCAAGGCAGTTTGTCCGCCCAGTCGGGACCGGTGAGGCCGGCCACGAGCGCCGATTTAAGGTGGCGGTGCAGATGTTCGACCAGTCCATTGGCCTGGGGGTGGTAGGCTGTGGTGCAGTGTAGCTGGATCCCCAACCTGTTGGTGAGCTGTGCCCAGAGCGCAGATGTGAACTGGGCGCCGCGATGGTTGGTGAGATGAGCCGGGACGCCGAACCGCGTGACCCAACCATGCAACAGTGCTCGGGAGCAGGTCGGTGAAGGCGTCTGGCATCGGGATCGCCTCGGGCCAGTGAGTGGTGCAGTCCACCACCGTATACAGGTAACGGTTGCCCCGGGAAAAGGGTAAGGGCCCGACGATGTCCACGTGAATGTGGCTGAACCGCTCCCGGATATGCTTAAACTCCTGTACGGGCGCCCTGGGGTGCCTGTGCATCTTGGACGTTTGGCAATGGGTGCATGTTCTGGCCCACCTCACAATCTGCTTCCACAGCCCATGCCATATGAACCATTCTGCCACCATCCAGACCGTGGATCTGATGGACGTATGTGAAAGGTCGTGGATGTGATGGAAGAACTGCCTGCGCCACTGCTGGGGAACCACTGGCCGTGGGGTGCCCAAGGAGATATCGCACAGGATGGTGCCTTCGCCGCTCAATCAGTAGGTCTCGGAACTGCAGGCCTGTGATGGCGGTCTTGAAGGCCTTCATCTCCTCATTAGGTTCTTGGTCACGAGTGAGCTAGTTGAAGTCAAGGCCAGGCGTCAGCGCACAGAAGGCCGGTCGCGACAGTGCATCGGCAACCTCATTGTCCTTCCCCCCCTTGTGCCGAATGTCGGTGGTAAACTCCGACACGAAGGAGAGGTGACACTGCTGGCAGGCCGACCAGGGATCCCTTGCCATTGCAAGCACCTGGGTGAGGGGTTTGTGGTTGGAGAAAATGGTAAAAGTCCTCCCCTCCAAAAAGAAGCGGAAATGCCGCACCGCCAGGTACATGACAGTAATTCGCGGTTGAAGGCACTATACTTGCGTTCCGGCGGGCGGAGCAGGCAGCTGAAGAATGCCAGCGGCTTCCAATGTCCATTCACCTGCTGCTCCAGAACGGCACTGACAGCTGTGGCAGAGGCATCGACAGAGAGTGCCATATGCAGGTCAGTGTGCGGGTGGGCAAGCATGGCGGCCTTCGTGAGGGCGTCTTTGGTGGCCTCGAAGGCGGTGCAGGATTCTGGGTTCCAAGCGAACGTCTTGTGCTTGGCTGTGATGAGGGCAAACAGCTGCTGCATGATGCGCGCAGCTCCTGGGATGAAGCGGTTGTAAAAGTTGACCATACCCGCGAACTCCTGCAGCCCCTTGAGGCTGTCCGGGTGTGGGAACTCGCTGATAGCGGCGAGCTCTGCAGCGGCAGGCGTGGCTCCTTCGGCTGTGATGGTATGGACCAGGAACTGCATGGACTCTTTCCCAAACTAGCATTTGGCCGGGTTGATGGTAAGGCCGAAGTCGGCCAGCTGGGAGTAAAGGGCACGTAGGTGGGCCTTGTGTTGCGCCTGGTCCTTGCTGGCGACAAGGATCTCATCCAAATAAATAAAGATGAAATCCAAGTCCCTGCCCACAGAGTCCATGAGGCGCTGGAAGATCTGAGCAGCGTTCTTGAGCCCGAACGGCATGCGCAGGAATTCAAACAAGCCAAAGGGGGTGATGATGGTCATCTTGGGTATGTCCTCAGGGTGCACCGGGAGCTGGTGATATCCGCACACCAGGTCAACCTTGGAGAAAACCCTCTCATCGATGTGAGGGATGGGTAACGGTCAGGAACGGTTGCCTCATTGAGCCGTCGATAGTCTCCGCAGGGATGCCAGCCGCTGGATGCTTTCGGGACCAGGTGGAGCGGCGAGGCCCATGGGCTGTCGGACCGCCAAATGATCCCCAACTCCAACAGATACGAAAACTCCTCCTTTGCTAACTGGAGCTTGTCAGACGGGAGCCAGCATGCCTTGACGTGAACCGGTGGGGATGTGGTGGAACACCCCGTGGCGCGGCAAGGCAGCGGAGAACTGTGGCTTGAGGTGTGTTGGGAACTCATCCAGGATTCGCTGGAACTCGTCTCTGGGCGTGCTGATCGTGGCCATCTGCGGCTGCTCCGAGCGGGAAGCGTCGAGGCGAATGGCCTGGAAGGTATGGGCATCCACCAGGCGGCTAACTCGAATGTCCACCAGAAGCCCGTGTGCGAGGAGGAAGTCTGCACCGAGGATGGCATTCAGGAGGGACGAGACGGTGAACCTCCACGCGAAATTCCGTTGGCCGATCTGGAAGTGGACCGTCTTGTCTCCATACGTCCGGATTGCCATTGCTTTGGCCGCACAGAGGGGAGGTCCACGAGGTCGGTTCCTGGACTCGACTGCCGTGGCCGGGATGACGCTGATCTGGGCTCCAGTGTCAATGAGGAACTGCCGGCCACTGACTAAGTCCCGCAGGTAGAGGAGGAGGCTGTGTTCTTGGCCAGCCGCCGCAGCCATTAACAGCAGCCAGCCTGGTCGTTTCCCTGGAACGAGCAGGGCTGACGGCACTTCCGAGCCTTGGTTCCCCAACGCTGGTGGTAGAAGCAGAGGCCTGAAGTGGGTGCTGTGGCCTTGGATATGCTCGTGGGGTCCCCTGTAGGGGCCGGATGCTCTACCACAGCACTAGGGGAGGTCTTGGTGTGGTCGTGCCTGTGCCTCGTGACCTGCTGGACCACTGAGCCCTCTGGGAATCGTGTGAGCCATAGCTCTTGGGCCTTCTGGGTGACCTTCCTTGGCTCGGTGAAGCTCTCCTGGACCAGCAGCGGCCGGATGTCCCCAGGCATATTGTCGAGGAAGATGCGCTCGAAGAGTAGGCAGTTGGTGTGCTCACCCATGAGCACGAGCATCTCGTCCATCAGCTCCATCAGGGGCCTGACCCTAGGGCATTGAGGTGCAGCATCTGAGCGGCACGCTGGTGTCTGGATAGTCCGAGGGACCCGGTAAGCACTCGCTTGATGGTCTCGTATTTGTCCTCGGCGGGTGGGTGCTGAACAAGGTGCAGCACGTGTCTGGCGCTGGCCTGGTCCAGGGTAGCGACCACATGGAAGAATTTGGTCATGTCGGACAAAATCTGATGGAAGTGAAACTGGGCCTCCACGTGGCCGAATCAGGTCTCCGGCTCCTGAACCCAGAATTCAGAGAGTTTTACGGCTAAAGCACGATCCCAGGCTCGCTCATGATGGGTTCAAAGACGTTTGAACCAGTCGGGGTCACCAATTGTAGCGGCGGTTACACTGCTCCTGCAATAACACACATAACCAGACAGGTTGAGCTCAGTGAGCAGGCTCGTTTATTGCAGGCTGCTGGGCTGCATTTATACTCCCAGCCCGGACCTGGCTGAGAACCACACTGGAGGGCGCTGACATCACCTGGGCGTCACGTGGTCCCCAGAACGTGTTTCTAAGCCCCGTGCTGGAAGGAAGGGAAATCCCCAACAGTGCAATTTTGGCCGGCTGCCCCACCATGTGGCTTACAAGCGGGGCCGGTTCACCTGCCTCGTGGTGAGCTGCCACAATTTCATATTTCTGATTTGATTGTTGGACATGCACATGAAAAAACAGGTCATGATGATTCTAATCATGTGTTAATAGAATTACGCCAGAAATATTGGATACTTGGTGCTTCAACATTGATCAAAAGAATTATATCAAAATGATTAATTGTTGACGTGCAAATGCTAAACCTGAACAACAAATGGTGGATATACCACATGACAGGGTTTCACCTGACGACCCCCCCCCGCCACCATTTACATACATGGGAGTGGTTATTTTGGTCCTTTGCAAGTAAAAGGTTAAAAAATGATATGGAGCTATTTTTACCTGTTTGACTACAAGAGCAATTCATATTGAAGTAGTGTCATCACTGAAGAATCTTATCGATGTTCTTCGACATTTTATCCCCAGATGTGGTCAGGTAAAGGAATTGTGCTCTGATAATGGGTCTAACTTTACAGAAGCTCAACTGGAGTTATGAAAAGTAATTCAAAATTGGAATCAACATCAAATTCATGATGCATTCCTTCAAAAGGAAATTAGTTGTCCAATAACTAAAAATTCTATCAATTCAAATGACATCAAGGCACTAACACCCAATCATCTCTTACTTCTTAAATCTAAACCTTTAATGCCTCCGGGTCAATTTCAGAAAGAAGAAAATGGAAACAAGTGCAGTTTATTGCAGATTTAGTTTGAAAAAGATAGATTAAAGAATATCTTATATTATTAGAAGAAAGACAAAAATGTTCTAAAGCTAAATGCAATTTTGTATGCAAAGACATTGTAATTATCAAGGACGATTCTGCTTGGTTGCTGGGGAAAATCGTAGATACGGTTCCGGACAAGAAAGGTTTCGTTCAGCAAGTGTGGATTAAAACCAAGACTGGTAATTAAAATTGACCTATTACTAAAGTCTGTCTTTTACAAGAAGCAAAAAGTTTTCACTTCTTATCTTATGTTTACCATATTTTCTTTTGTATCTGTAATAGTAATTATTATACATCAATGTCTATTATAATAATTAAGGGCTGGAATGTAAAGGTTAAAACCTTGTGTTTTTGATTCTTAGTTAATTCTGTGCCCATCTCTTTAAGAAAAATAAATGTTTGCAGTGTTATCATAGAGACTATGACGTAATATGCTGTAATATCCGCGCAGACTTAAAGCTTGCATCGCATTCTTCGACAAACTATGAAGGAGACATAAGCTTTAGATAATTTTCTTTGAGTTTGTCTTATGTCATCCTATTTCATCTTGTATATCTCTTCAAAGTTGAATATCCTTATATCTCTATCATTATGCAGTAAATGCTTTGTTTATTCATCGTTATAAAAATCTTAATGCAATGTTATGCAAAATGTTTATCCATTTTATCAACGAATTAAAGCTACATAAAGTTGCATTTACAAAGTCTGGTTCATTGGATTAATAAGATGGTAATTCGGAATATCATCCCCAATTTTCCTTGAAGATGACACGTTTTGAAATTAGGTCATAATGAAACCTGGAAAGTGTCATCTGTAAGCCTGAACTATGGCAAAGGTGACAAGAGAAACGCATACTCAGCATTGCTTCCCTTCTTCCACAAATGTGGCTTCCCCTCCACCACCGCCAACTCATCCTTACCCGCACCTCCTGCATTTCCCACTCATCTGCCTTGGCCCCTTCTACCCCCAGACCCAACAAAAACAGGATTCCCCTTGTCCTACCTACCACCCCACAAGACTCCGCATCCAGCACATGATCCCCCATAATTCTGTCACCATCCACGATTCCCATCACCAGACACACCTTCGCTTTTCCTCCCCTCTCCGTATTCCACAGGGACCACTCCCCCTATGACTCCCTCACCCACTCATCCCTTCCCATTAATCGCCCTCTTGATACCATTCTCTGCGGCCACAGAAGAAGCCACAGTAGAGGCCACACCTCCTCCCTCACCACCGTTTGGAGCCCCAACACTTTGATTGTGAATCTGTGGGAGTCACCTATTGCAATTGGTTCTCCTGTTGTGGCCTTCTCTACATTGGAGAGTGTAACAGGGTTTATTATATTTTGTATTTTATATTAATATGTCTTTAAAAGTGATAGATTGTGGGAGTTTCGTGTAGGTCACTTCACAAACAGACATTATCATTTCACAAAAGACATCTCATTTAAAATGCAAGAGGTTTGCTGAGAGACTTCATGTCCACAGTGACTTTACAGATACTTTGAAGAATGCCTATGGAGACTTCACAAGTAGATGTTAATTGGATTGTGTTGTGGAGTAAATTGACTATTGTCTTCAAAGCATCTGATGCCCAGGCAGAAACTGATTCCGGTGCCAGCAGTCTGTCTGGTTGCAGTTGTTGTTCAAGGAGGGGTCATGTGGTTTAGCAAACAAAGAGAAAGAGAGAAAACAGTTCTGCAGTGACTTTTGGGAGCTGTAACATGACAAGTTGGCAGGCTTGTTAAAAAACCCATTTTGAAGATGGGATGTGAGTTCTGAGTTCAGCCTGTTGAAAACCCTTGTAGCTCTTACAAGAGGAAATGGCTGGCTGGAGTGTTTCTCCTGAAATAAGGGAAACAAGAGGAACTCTGTGGTGACCTGGAAGAAGAGGATATCATTTGGAAAACCCACGATGGGGAAAATTTATCTCTGAAATCAAATAGAACCTTCCTGAGCAGTAACCATTTACCTTTTGAGCACCAAAGCCTGATGAAGATTCATAAATGTTAAATTCTGTGCACAGTATAAGAATTGCCAGATACCAGTGAACTTGGAGAAGTGAGATTGGACTGTGAATCAAATATCTTTCCTTTGTTATGAGCCCAGAGGACCCCAAAACCCAGCAGCAATAGATATTCACCAAGACAAATGGTTACTTAAACAAAAGTTGCTTTTAATTATCTTTAAACATGAAAACAGAATCACACTTTAACTTAACTCTGTTGATTTACTTAACCTAACTTAACTCCCCTTCTAATTCTAAGCGCACGTGTATGTAATGTGTGTGTAAGTTCAGAAAAGTTCTGATTCACAGTCCAATCTCACTTCTCATTCCTCCAAGTTCACTGGTTTCAGGCAATTCTTATACTGTGCACAGAATTTAACATTTATAAAGTTCACCAGGCTTTGGTGCTCAAAAGGTAAATGGTTACAACTCAGGAAAGTTCTTGTCGGTTTTCAGAGAGAGATTTGTTGTATGCCGACAGCCACAACTAATTCCTTTTTAAATCAGCCACTTCAGTGTCTTGCCAAAGAAACTTGCCCCCTCAGGGTTCTCCAGATGATAACCTCTTTCTTTCAGGTCACCACAGAGTGCCTTTTTGTTTTTCTTATTCCAAGTGAAACATTAGACAGCCAGTCCTCTCCTCTTGCATGTACCACAAGGGCTTTGACCAGGCTGAACTAAGCATTCACAATCTATCTTCCAAATTGAGTTTTTTCCACAAGCTTGCCAGCTTGTCCTGTTCCAGTCCCAGTTGCTGCTGTTGACTGTAAAACTGTAGAATTGATCCCTCTGAGAGAAAAAGCCTGTTTGACTCTCCCTGCTTGCAAAACCACATGACCCTCCTAGAACAGCAAGTTCCACTCCAGACAGAATGCAGCTCTGACAAGTCTTTCATCTGTTGCCTTTTTGTAAACAACTATTCATTAGTGAAGTCTCAAGGGCACTCTCCAAAGCTTCTGCAAAGTTTCTGGGGCCGATATGTCCACCATTAGCAGAGCTTCAGAATTTTAAATAAGATCTGTTTTAAAGTGTTTGTATGTGACCTACACTAAAAACCCTGCCCCAATTTATCTCCCAATAACATATGTATATTCTGTCACACCTGAACATACAAATATTACATACATGTGCACTTAAAATTAGAAGGGCATTTAATTAGGTTGTTAAATTAATAGTAATAAAGTTTGATCCTCAGAAACAATGATAATAAAAAGATTTATAACAAACATGTACATCAAGCTGCAAGAGAAGGAAAATGATGAAATAAGCTATAAACCCAAACAAAAGTGGGAAAAATATTTAAACATAAAGATAAAAAATGAAATATGGGAAAAGTTATGCTCTGGAACTATGAAGAATATAATAAACACAAGGTTACGCACAGTACAATATAATTGGTTACAGGTTAAATATCACACCCCAAAATTAAAAAAAATGGGATCCAACATTATCAGATAGATGTTTTCACTGTAAGAAGGAAATGGGAACAACAGTACATGCAATTTGGTCATGTGAGAAAGTGAAAAAGTTTTGGGAAGATCTAAATCAGGTATTAAATAAAATCACAAAAAGCAACATACCAAAAAATCCAGAGATCTTTCTTCTAAGTAATATAAGAAGAAAAGAATTAGGCCTCAAACTGGATGAAGCGCAAAAAAGATTTATTATGATAGCCTTAGCTGTAGCAAAAAAATGTCTAATGTCAACTTGGAAATCAGAAGAGAGCCTGAGAGTACAGCAATGGTACATAGAAATGAATAAATGTATTCCATTGGAAAAAAAAACATATAATTTAAAATATAAAGTCACATTATTTGAACAAATTTGGGAACCGTACATGGAACACAACAGAGAGGGCCTACCGTGGACCTCCACCCCCTAAAATGATAGAATGAGAAGAAGACAAAATGAACTGACCCAGTGTGTAAAAGTAGATGACACAATTTTCTTGTTTATTTTCATTGTGCGATGACATTGTTTAATGGGTTTATTGTATTGTATATGTTGAACGTTTAGTGGGTTTGGAGGGGGGAGGGAAGGTGGGGGGGGGAAAGGGGAGGAAATGACACTGTGTATATTTAAGAGGGAAATGTTTGTATGTATTTTGATTGAAATGGTTCACAGTGTGAAAAATTTTTTTTAATTTAAAAAAGAAAGTGGACATACAAAAAAAAATAAAGTTTGATCCTGTTTTTATGTTTAAAGAAAATTAAAAGCAACTTTTATTTAAGTAACCATTTGTCTTGGTGAATTTCTATTACTGCTGGGTTTTGGGATGCTCTGGACTTGTAACAGACTGGAAGCAGACTGGGAGATCGCTTCGCTGAGCACGTTCAGTCTGTCCGCATCAATAACAGGGATCTCCCAGTGGCCAAGCATTTCAATTCAGGGCCCCACTCCCACACTGATATGTCTGTTCACGGCCTCATTTACTGTCAAACAAAGGCCACCACCCACAGATTGGAGCAGCAACGCCTAATATTCCATCTGCACGCTCGCCAACCAGATAGCATTACCATCGACTCTCCGGCTTTTGATAACCTACTCCCCATTCTCCCTCTCTTCTCCATCCCTCTGCCTTCTTTCCTCCCTTTCCCTCTCCATTCACAG
Organism: Narcine bancroftii; assembly: GCF_036971445.1. NCBI lineage: Eukaryota > Metazoa > Chordata > Chondrichthyes > Torpediniformes > Narcinidae > Narcine > Narcine bancroftii. The sequence continues at coordinate 171,639,307 of NC_091473.1, read as the reverse complement.
AGCAATCCTCTCCCCCCCCCCCCACCGTGTGCCCCTCCTCCAGTGCCAGATTAAGTAGCATTGCTACGGGCCCCGCGCTAAATGCTTGCTCTATTTCTCTATTACTGACTTGCTCTATTTACTATATGTACTGCACTGCCTTCAACTTTTATGAACAACTACGTTTAACTTAAAACCTTTTAGTTTTCATCTTTGTGTAGCGGCTATGAGATACCACACCCCCATTAATTACTGTGTTAATAATCCCAAATAAATGTGGCAATTGGCTAAAATTGGTAACTATAAGCAGTAATATTATCACTAACCACTTTCAGGTGGAATAGCTGGGAGAAGGCAGCTCCGGAGCCCGCTGTAGGTGTGGGTGAAGCGACATTCAGGTGGCAGCGCTGAAGGCGCTGCTCTGGCACCTGAAAGGTCCGCAGCGGGGAGAGGGGCCGTGGAGCAAACGCTGGCTCCTGTCGACTGTGGCCGTAGTCCCGCCCGCTTTCAGGTGCCTAGGGGGAGCACTCGAAAGCGGAGAATACACCTACCCAAGGAGGGTTGGGTAAGTACGCCTCGGGTCAGGGTTCTCTGCTTTCAGGTGCCCTCCCAACAGCCGCATTTGGATATTTTAGGCGGCTTTATGTTGGGGGTAATATGGCCACCTGAAAGTGGCTAGTGTTATGTAATGGCTGTTTGGGTTTGTGGGGGGAGAGATTGGTGGGAAATATGAGAGCTTAAAGGGGTGGTACACCCCTTTCCTCAAGGATGTTCTTTCTCTTTGGCTTGGCTTCGCGGACGAAGATTTATGGAGGGGGTAAAAAGTCCACGTCAGCTGCAGGCTCGTTTGTGGCTGACAAGTCCGATGCGGGACAGGCAGACACGATTGCAGCGGTTGCAAGGGAAAATTGGTTGGTTGGGGTTGGGTGTTGGGTTTTTCCTCCTTTGCCTTTTGTCAGTGAGGTGGGCTCTGCGGTCTTCTTCAAAGGAGGTTGCAGCAACCTCAAGGATGTAATCACTGAATATATAGTTATCTGAGAAAGCTAGTATTAGTTTGTTCAGAATAAGTTCAATTGTTTTGAAGAGGTAATAAATGAGGTTAGCAAGGTTGGGTGAGTAAAAATATTATCACTCACCCTTTCTACACTTGTGTCCCAGTAAATCAACCATTCATTGTCCAGGTTAGGTATGGTGTTTTTGCTGTTCACACTTGGCCACTCTTAACCAGGACACCGCACGCTTTCATACTCGCCACGAGCCATCCCCTGGTATAGGAGTCCTCTACTTTCTATCGTGACATCATGACACATCGAATGATGGTGGATCTGCCCTAAATCCTGATCAATGCATTATGATGGTGTAGCGGGCCGAGTCGTTACACAGTGCAGTATCACAAACCATCGCCAGCGTGTGGATCCATAAGTCAGACTGCTGGGTACTCTACTGGTTAATGCACCGCATGCGCTGTGTTGCGTGCTGAGTAACAAGCACGTTGGTTTGCTGTGCCTCCTGCTAGAAGGCACAGAGCCCCCACTGTGTTTAATTTAAACCTGCCCGCCCCTCAAATCAGTGGCAAACACATATTCTCGGAGGGCAGGTCCACCATCGCTTTTTCCCCCCACAGTCTTTATAAATTGTCCACTATCGCTATTTATTGCTTGCATTTTCCTCTCTCCCACTATGACCTTCATTTTAATCTTTTCTTTCCTTCACTCACACAAAAACGTGCATCATTTCTATCCCAGAATGCAATTCTCACTTTCACGCTGGGCTAATCTGCACATCAGCCTCGGGAGACGCCAGGGACGGCAGTAGGGGTCAAGGCCGTCTATCCCCAGCATGAAATGACATCACTTCACGCCAGTGTTCAGAAGATTTTGCTTTCACAATATTTTGACAAAATATTAAGATTGAACTTAGCCTCAGCTGGGGTCAATTAGTTAAGGGATCAAGCTGATTAGACTGGGTTTTGCAGTCAACAGCATATAAATAATACTAAGCATTACATTCTCTTCACCCACAGGTATTTATGTCCATTTTGCACTGAATTTTGCTGCAGTCTGAAAGTTCTATCAAACCTTCAGCCTCAACAGGAGATCTGGTACCATGTTGAACTAGAGGAGCAGCAGTCAGTCATCAATCTAAGTGAAGAATCAATACTGGAGCAGAGGTGAAGTTAGAAGCAACTACAGTGAAGAGAAAAGACCAGCACTCAATATCATGAACAATATTATTCAAAGTCTGATTTGGCGTGCAACTTTTAATTAAGTGAGTTGGATGCTCCTTCACCCAATCCCACTGACTCTACATTTGAAATGCAGAGAGATGAGTAAACCTTGAATGGCATAGAGCGGAGGCCCATTCCCCAGTCTTGGCAGAAGTTAAAGATGGGGACAGATTTTTGCCCAAGGTGTGTGATAGTTCAAATCTTGTTACATGCCTAACATTCAGGTGCATTTCATCACCATTCAAATTGATACAAATAATTAAACAATCAAAATGCTTTGAAAAACTATCCAAGTGAAATGTATCAAACTGTAGCTTTTTCGTCTGTTTTCCGTCTGTCAGCCTTTCTGAAAGGTTCATTTGATTCCCAGCCAGCTCCCTCCGCATCATCAATGGGGTTATAGAGCATGTGTGCCAAACCAATAAAGTTGCTTCGAAAGGGTGCTGGAATGCCAAATGTGAAGATGTACTTTTTGATGCCAGTATGCATCTTTAACTCTGGAAATTAACTGGAGCTGAATTGTTTTGTGTTTACGCTGTCACAAATTTACTGAATTACTTACACCATTGTATCTGTCCTGTGGGGTGTGTTTTGGATGAGGCCGATAAATAGCTGCAGGATAAAAGTTCTGAGACAGGCTGCAAAGGCAGTGACGCAGACTGGGGAGTCTGTCTCCATCTTGATTTAGACCCACCCACGAAGAGGTTAGCTAGTCCTGGCCAGTGACTTATCCAGCCTGACAATATGCAGCATTCCACCACTGAGCTACAATTTTAATTGTAATAACAGTTCTTTCAGAGTAAATGTTGAACCACTCCCATGAAGTTAGAATGTGCGACACCATAGGTTCAAAGCTTTCCCATAGTGACTAAAGTCCCAAATGTTCATGGATCTGTCATTCATCACATCACTGGGGTGGCTGAACTGCCTACTTCATATCTGCCTCAGCATCAGGGCAAGTCTCCTGAAGGATAGCCACTTAGGGATTAACTCAAGGGTAAGGAGATTTATAATTTTTTTTTTTTTTTTTTACACATCCATTGCATTCTGGAAAATTATTCCCGTTCCGGAATTTTACCTGTGCCGCCCCAAGGCATTATTGCAGTCCACAACAATGGGGTAATGAATACAATGTAACAGGCGACGTCAACCCACGTCCAGCCTACATCGGTACCGCAAGATGGTACTTAGTCTAAACAACGCAGTGATATCTGTATTCAAGTTGATCTGTGTGAATGACCAATCCGGAAGGTAAGCATGAAAACTGACAACAGAAAAATAATGTTACTTGTATGTAAAAAAAACATAACTGTTACTTCTGTTTCATTTCCACTGTTTGCCTTTGTTATATTAAACAAATTGACGATGGTAATTATATACTAGTAGAAGAGCTAAACCTTTTATTTTGTACTTCAGAGGCTGTGAAGGGTTTCAAAGGATCAATTGCAATTGGTGAACATCTTGGTGGATCATCAGTCATTGAAAGTGTCTGCCAAATTACTCTTACCATTCTTTCTCTTTTTCCTTCCCTTCCTCCTGTTTCTTTAACTTGATGTTCTGACACAACTGCCTCTGGTAATCACAAAACCACGGAGTATGCAGTAACAATTAAATCTCCTCGGCTCGTACTGAAGGTCATCTCCGAATTGGCCAAGACGTCAAATGCTCTTATCAAAGTCTGAAAGACTCTAACAAGTGAAGCTTTTTCAGGTACCTTGTCTGGGGTCACGTGCATTAGGAATATCACTAAATGTCACGTGAAGAGAGTTCTCCACACCTTCCTCTCCTTCTCCCCTGCAGCAAGTTGACCTTCATTTCCTCCTCCCAGTCCTCATGCAAAGATGAAGGCCCTGACAAGTGACACATGGACTGACCTTCCTCGATGACACTAAAGCAATGAATTAGTGCTATGCTACTCTCCCAAAGAACCATAGAACCTTCGAACATTACAGCACAGAACCAGGCCCCTTCGGCCCTTCTCGTCTGTGTCGAACCATGTTTGTTGCCAAGTCCCAATGACCTGCACCCAGTCCATAGCCCTCCATACCTCTCCCATCCATTATGTGTCCAAATTCCTCTTAAATGTTAAAATTGAGCCCAAATTCACTACTTCAGCTGGCAGCTCGTTCCAGACTCCCACCACTCGCTGTGTGAAAATGTTCCCCCTAACTTTTCCCTTTTCACTCTTAACCCATGACCTCTGGTTAGTATCTCACCTACTGTCAATGGATAAAGTCTATCCACATTTACTATGTCTATACCCCTCATAATTTTACATATGTATATCAAATCTCCCCTCATTCTTCTACACTCCAGGGATTAAAGTCCCAACCTGTTTAACCTTTCCCTGTAACTCAGTTCCTGAAATCCAAGCAACATCCTAGTAAATTTTCTCTGCACTCTTTCTATCTTATTGATATCTTTCCTGTAGTTAGGTGACCAAAACTGCACACAATACACCAAATTTGGCCTCACCAATGTCTTATAAAACCTTACTATAACATCCCACTCCTATACTCAGATTAATGAAGGCCAATATGCCAAAAGCTCTCTTTAAGACCCTATTCACCTGTGACACCACTTTCAGGGAATTATGCATCTGTATTCCTCTGTTCTACCGCACTCCTCAGTCCTCTACCATTTACCATGAATGTCCTTTCTTGGTTTGTCCTTTCAAAGTGCAACACCTTGCACTTGTCTGCATTAAATTCCATCTGCCATTTTTCAGCCCATTTTTCCAGCTGGTTCAGATCCCCCTGCAAGCTTTGAAACCCTTCTTCACTGTTCACAACACATCCAATCTTAGTGTCATCTGCAAACTTGCTGATCCAATTGACCACATTATGATCCAGATCATTGACATAGATGACAAACAACCATGGTTTCAGCACCGATCCTCGAGGCCCACCACCAGTCACAGGCCTCCAGTATGAGAAGCAATCATCCACCATTACTGTAAAATGCTGGAGAAACTAAGCAGTTTAAACAGCATCTTTTATGTATCAAAGGTAAAAATACATAATCAACTTTTTTGGGTATGGAAGAATGTCAGTAGGTATCCAAATAAAAAAGTAAGGGGAGAGGTGAGCTGTCAATGTAGGAGGTAATAGGTGGAGAAGGGAGGTAATGCATGGTAGCAAGCAAGGGGAGCGAGGTGAATAGAGAGGGAAGGGAGTGGAGAGCTGAGGGAAAGAAGACAAGAGGAAGGGAAGGGAGGGGCAAAGGCGAGCAGGTTAAGTGGAAAGCAGTAAAGTCAATGTTAATGCTATCCGGCTGGACAGTGCCCAGAAAGAAAATCAGGTGTTGTTCCTCCAATTTGTGGGTGGTCTGGGTGGGATAGTGTACACAGGGCCATGCACAGACACACGAGCATGTGACTGTGACCCGGAATTAAAATGGTTGGCTATTGGGGAAGTCGCTGTTGTTGCGAATGGAGAGGAGCTGCTCAGCGAAGTGATCTCCCAATCTGCACCCCCACCATTACCGTCTGGCTTCTCTCGTCCAGCCATTATTGAATCCAGTTCACTACTTAACTGTGTAGTAAAATCATGAGAGAATTTAGGGGAAACATATGCCAGGACTTTGTTCACAAATGTCACCCAATTATCTTAAAAATCCTGTTTAAGGAAAGAATTGCATCCAATCGGAGGACATGAACGTTGGATGAAGAAAATGGCTTCAGGCAGTGTTGGAAATTCTTAATTGGCTAGTTTAATTGAAGTATTATTGAATTGAATTGTTTCTGGTCAAGTGCATGGAGATACAGTGAATACTTATGTTTTTCATATTGAACCTTTACAGAGTACAGCAAGTGGCACAAGATTAAAAACAAAAGAACATTTAGTGCCATGTGAAACAAAAGTGCAGGATACTACGTTAAAAAAAAGCACACAAACAGTTCAAGGCATCATCTTACACTAAAGGAAGGTCTGTCAATGGTCCAATAACTGCAGGAATGAAGTTCCTTGAATCTGGAGGTGCACGACTCTAAACTCTATCTTCTGCTCGATGGGAGGGAGAGGAGGAGTGTGTGACCTGTGCCCAAAATGATCTACAACCTCTCCAATGATATGGCCTGGCAGCAGTTACAAGCTCACATTTTATTTAGTGTGACTGTCATTTTAAGGATTTGTGCAAGCTGCAACCATTCGCAGCTTGTGTTGAGATGGAGAGGCACCAGCAAGTATTGACTATAAACAGAAGTTGATACTCTAGAAACAGAAAAGAACAATGGTTGTTTATTCAGGAAAATCAGATGGTGAGAGAGTCATGTGATTGGGAGATCTAAAGAAACAGATTTCATTATTGATCAGCCAGTCATCTAATGAACACAGAAGTGGAATTACCCTGTGTGAAATGGACAATTCTGATGATTCTCCTTGTCAGGGAAATAACTGAACCACTGTGACCACTGGAATGGTCATTTTGATTAACCCATATTTGGGTAAAAGCAAGCAAGCTTTATTGGATCGTGACCATTGTGATGGTCATTTCATCTGACCCATGCCTGGGTTTTGGAAGCATTGTGGAAATCACATTTCATTTCCCCAACACAAGGAAGAGGGGAGTTGTGGCAACCATTCGTATAAAAGGACATTTCTCTGGAAGCAACTTGACAAGTATTCGTGAGTTTTCAGCAGTCTGATCACTCAGTCTCTCACCTGGTAAATTACAAAAATCTGCAGACACTGTGGTTGAAGTAAAAACACAAAATGCTGGTAAAGCTCAGCAGTTCAAACAGGGTCATTTATGTAGCAACAGTAAAGATATAGAACTGACAGTCTCTCACCTCTTTGTAATTACTTCTGGCATCAGTTTAAAATCCGCAGGATTTCTAAGATTGAACTTTGGAATTGACTTTTCAGAATTATGCCTAAGCTGTAATGGTTTGGTTATTCCACACATACACACAAGCGTGCGTGTACAGTTGTGGTTAAGTGAGCTAAGTTGTAATATTATTATTAGTTACTAATAAATATACTGTTTTAAAAGAAAAACATCAAGTCTCTTGGTGAATTTCGATTGCTGCCAGTCTGTGACATAACACTGCCACGCCAAAGATTTATGGCAACAGGCAAATCTTAACTTTTTCTGATGAATTAGTATGTACCACCAGAATATCACACTTTTCTTTTATCACTCAGTGATAGCCATAGAGCACATTTCATGGAACTGGATATCTTCCACCAAGTTCCTGATTTCCAAGTTTAACAGCACACGCAGAAAGAATGAGTGAATGTCAAAGATATCAGTGCTTCATCTTCCACCCCTGAGGAACAAAATTCAGGCCAATATTTTTCATGTCAATATAGACAATTTTACACTAATACACTTCTAAATCAACAAATTACTGGCATTTTGTTAAATTCATTATGTCACATTCTACACTCACAAGATTCATGTTTAATGTTATAAAAATACAGAAATGCTGGAGCAATTTAGCAGATCTCACAGTGTCCATCGGAGGTAAAGGTGTACAGTGCCCTCAATAATGTTTGGGACCAAGACACCTTTTCCCTGTATTTCCCCTAGTGCTCCAGTTTTAAATTCACATGTAATTAAAGTGCACATTGCAGATTATATTCAAGGTTATTTCTATACATTTTGGTTTGACCATGTAGAAATGACAGCACTTTTTATACATAGTCCCCTCATTTGGGATGTAGCAATGACATGTATATTAAAGTCGTCATGTTTAGTACTTTGTGGCATTTCCGAGAAACTACAGGCCTATCTGTATATACACTGACACCTTCCCACCCCCATCCCTCACCCCGGGGCATGGCTGTATGGATGGCCCAGTGGCATGACACAGGGTGGCAAACTCAGTCACCAGCTCTAGTGCCAGCAGAACTAGTGGTTTATCTGGGCGCAGGCTGTGCAGAGTGTGCTCACAGTCCACCATGTGGACATGCACACTAAGCGAGACACGGTGAAGGCTGACCACAATACTGACATGGACCGTGCAGCACAAATCAGCTCATCTACCCTGCACCTTGATCACACTGACCTTAGTGCACTGGCAATACAAGTGCCCCACAAGAGCGGGCAACTGGGGTCTGATGGCACATGACAGTGAGCAATTTAGGGGTGGCTCTCACTAATGATGAGGCTAAAATGGCGGTGTACAATTGCCCCACCTGCCAGCAGGTCAAACCACGGGGGTAGACAATGGATCCACCGGATCACATTCACCATGGCACGGGAGCAGATCAGGCAGATTGGCAACATCGGGCCTCTCCCACGCCAAAATAAAAAGTGCTATTGTTGATGATGGTGGACACCTACTTGGGTGTCCTGGTGGCAGTGACCTGTGAGAGGGCCAACCTGGACAACACCATCAGGGGATTATAGAACCTCTCCTCCATTTATGGAATCTCAATGGAGGTACAATCTGACCAAGGCTCACACTTCACTGGGGCCAAAGCACAGAATGGGGGAGTGGAGGCTGGTATCTCATGGCCTGCTGCGCATCCCCGACCACCCACAGGCATCTGGGTTAATGGTCTGCAGGGGTAGCTCAGTGTGCCCCATCAGGTAGTAGAACAGTTATATTCACACCCCACTGGGCAAAGGGGTTCCCAATTCTCACTCCACCTGGCAACTCCATTGTCCCCAAGACTGATGAAGTGAACATGCAAGATACTGAGGAGTGCAGTAGAACGTGGATTCAGAAGCCAAAGGGTCCAGTGGGAAAAAAGGGGAGATGACTGCACATGGCACGGGCGATAAGCGATGAGTCGCAATACCAGACGAATCAAAACTCTCACGATTCCACTCTAAACAACTAAATGCCTCCAAAATCATTGTCTTAATGTAGGATGAAGCACCGTCCAATGATCCCAAACACACTGCTAAAACAACAACGTTTTTCAAAGCTAAAAACAGGAAAATTCTTGAATGGCCAAGTCACCTGATCTAAATCCAATTAGACATTTATTCCACATGCTGAAGAATAAACTTAGGGGGGCCAAGACCCTGAAACAAGCAGGAGCTGAAGATGGCTGCAGTAGAGGCCTGGCAGAACATCACCAGAGAAGATACCTGCCAATGTCTATGAATCACAGAGTTCATGCAGGGAATGCAACAAATTACTAAACTAGGCTACTTTATTTAATATATCTGCCATTGCTATGTCCCAAATATTATGGTACCCTGAAATGGTAGAACTATCGGTATGTATAAAAAGTGCTCTAATTTTGACATGGTCAAACCAAAATGCATGCAAATAACCTTAAATAAAATCTGGAATGTGCACTTGAAACAAATAACCTTAAATAAAATCTGGAATGTGCACTTTAATTACATGGGAATGTTTTGATTGTAAATTTAAAACTGTGGAGCACAGGGGCAAACAAAGGAAAAAAAAGCGTCTTTGTCCCAAAGGGCACTGTATAATTAATGTTTCATGCCTGAGCCCTTCATCAAGTTATTAGTAAAAGCAGGCAGGAGCCTGAATTAAAAGGCTGTTTCATCACAACAGCTAATGTGAGCATTAGTTCAAAATGCATATTTTTAAAAAAAGCAAATTCTGGCAGCACTCAGTTAGTCAGGCAGCAGTGGTGGGAAGAATAAAGTTAGTTTGCATTTCATCCTCTTGTCAAACCAAACGCGAGTTAGTTTCAAGTTGCAGAGAATATAAAGAAGGGATTTATAGGTCAAAAGAAGCATCTCTGACAAGGTGAAGCCACGATAGCTCATGATAATGGGCTCTGAAGAAGGCAGATGGTTATTAGATTATCAAGTGCAATTGAAAGAAGAGAAAAAAAAGACATGTAAAAGCTGCAAAATGTAGGAAATGCTGTGAACATTGGCCAAAGCAAAAAGGAAAAACTTTAAATAATATTGTGTGGTGTCTTGGCTGTGAGGGAACATTGGAGCTATACGAGACCTTGGATAGAAACCACTTGGAATATGGTGCTCAGTTCTGGTCACCTCACTGCAGGAAGGATGTGGATGCCAGAGAGAGGAAATTTACAAGGATGCTGCATGGATTGGAGAGCATGCCTTGTAAGGCTAGGTTGAGTGAACTTGGCCCTTTTCTCTTTGGAGCAATGGAGGATGAGGAGTGACCCGACCGAGGAGTACGACGTGACAAGAGGCATTGATTGTGTGGATGGCCAGAGGCTTTTTCCCAGGGTTGTATTGGTTAACACAAGGGGGCATAGTTTTAAGGTGTTTTCACACAGAGTGTGGTTGATGCATGGCAATGGTTGTGTGGCAAGTACAATTGGAACTTTTAAGAGACTGTTAGACGGGTACATGGAACTGAGGAAAATGGGGTGTTATGCAGTGAGGAAATTCTAGACAGTTGTTATAGTAGGTTATTAGGTCAGCATAATGCTATAGGCCACAGGATCTGTACTGTGCTGTAGATTTCTTCTATTGTATGTTCTAAAACAGGTGACCAAGAGCAAAAACAGTCAATGTACCCAATATACAATGCAAGGTGTGCAGCTGGAAGATGAGACGTTGCTTCTCAGCTTATCTTGGGTGACACCGGAGCAGTGCAAGAAGCCACAGACAGATGGGTGAGAGCACAACAGCAAAGTGACAGGCAGCTGGAGGTTCAGGGTCACCTCTGCAAACTGAACCACAGAGCTCAGCAACGTGTATTTGATTCCTCCAGGGCTGCGAAGACCACATTGTAGCTCTGAATGGAGTAGAATAGATTTAAACTGCGAATGCTTCACATGTACTATTTGGTGGGTTCCCACCAGAAGGGAAAGAATGAATTAGAAGAGCATGCGCTTTCCTTTCCTTCAAAGCATGGAAACGTGTGAGAAGGGAATGGTTGGTAGGATGGTGAAACCTCAGGGGAAAAGAAGGTCTGTTGGGCGTTTCATCGCAAAGATGAAAGAAACTATAAAGAATGACCCAACAAATAAGGAGTTTGCTGGGGAATAAAGTGAGCACCAGAGATTATTGCAGAGAAAGATCAGAAGCAGACATGGACCAACATAGGGTTCGAGTATCAATTCCAGGGAGTGATCAGATCAAGGGTTCAAGAAAGGCCCGACCCTTGCTGAGATCCTGCCTTGACAATTTAAGATGAAATTGTTTTCTTTCCTTCCCTCTTCTGACAAAGGGCAACCTAAAAAGATCAAATGTTTCTTGTTTTAGTCTAACCTACAGATGTTACCAGCTTTTATTGATTTTTATTTCAGAATTCCAAATCTGAAAGTTTTTAACGTTCATTTCAAAGCAACGTTGAAATCAAAATCCATTCTTACAGAAGATAAACTTAAAGTTTTTTTTATTTAAAGTGACTGATAATATAGAAAATGTGAATTTGTTGACATACAAATTTGGAAGGACAGAAATCCAGGTGCAAGGTACAAAAATAATGAAGTGTATTGCTGGTCAAGAAATTTATTCTGTCTGCACAGATGTTGCCTGGCCGACTGAGTATTTCCTATTTTCATTTCAAATTTTCAGTATCTACAGTTTACGTTCATGGATGCAGCTCAAGTTGGAGAACACTGGATGCCGTTTGGCCTAGAGTTCAGTGCCGAACTTCTTTTTCTAGATATAGCTGATC